>NC_056729.1:1171425109-1171527609 GCF_019279795.1 Protopterus annectens | reverse complement strand
GATGTGTGTGTGTCTATATATGTATATACTTTTCTTTTACTAAGCAATATTGCATCAAAAGTTAACAATATCACCCCACACCCCCCTAACTATATATTCTAACTCCAGGGTCGCACTACAGTGGGGAAGGGGGCATATTCCATTTTCTTGCTAATAATACTTGTCGGTCAAATGAAGTGTCGGGCAAATGAAGTGTCAGGCAAATGAAATTTCAGTCAAATGGGGTCAGGAAAATGAGTGTCAGGCAAATGAAAGTTAGGGCAAAAGAAGTAGACCCATATATAGATATGTTGTGTGTGTCTATGTCAATCAAAAAGATTAAAAGTCCAAAAGACTGAAAACCAAAATATCTAAAACTCAAAATATCGAAAGCATATGAGCTGGGTAACTGGCAGATGTAAGCTTTCATGGGCAACTGCCTCCCCACTGACTTACTGACCTCATGATATCATTGAAGGTTGCCATCATATATTATTTCTTGCTATGCTTTCTATGGGCTGTGGATTTCAATTTTCTTGTGAATTTCAATCAGGTGGGGCTTGTTACTGGCTTTCAGTGCTGGCACCAATCCTCCAGGATGACATTTCAACCAGTGAATCTCTCTCCTGCCCCCATCAGTCCCATTTATGCAGGTTACTCCCACACTGGCCACCCAATATAACTTCTTATGCCCAGGGCATTATCATTTTTCCTTCCATATTGTTCCTTACTCATTTGAATACAGGGACTATTCAAAGTATGGCTGGAAGAACAATTCCCCTCTGACTCCCTCTGAGTCAGACGGATCACGACTGCTTTGAATCTGGTAATCATATGTTTTGTCAGTGATATGATAGTCATATAGTTTGTCATTAATCCCTGCAAAAGTTAACATGTATAGCTGGATGGGGTCTATATTATGGTGTCGAAATGCCGTAATATCAAACACCTCAACACCGACAAGTCTTCTTCTTCTTTCGGCTTTTCCCGGTTAGGGGTTGCCACAGAGGATCACCTGTTCGCTCATGATTGGCAGTGGAGTTTTACAGTGTCGAGTTGCCAGCCCGGCACCCAACCTTCCACAGAAGGCACACACATGCACACACTCACACCTAGGGCCAATGTAGAGTGTCCAATCCACCTACAGCATGTCTTTGGGATGTGGGAGGAAACCGGAGTACCCAGAGGAAACCTACACGACCACAAGGAGGACATGCAGACTCCGCACAGAAGGCACCCCTGCCGAGGATTGAACCGGAGAACCTCTTGCTATGAGGTGACAACGCTAACCGCTGCACCACCGTGGCCTCAACACCAACAAGTATTCAGCAAAATTCACCTCTGCGATTCACTGAATACTTGTCGGGCAAAGATGTAGTTGGCCAACTACACAATGTTGCCCTTTTCTCCACTGTAGTGCGATCTCGGACTTGTCTTCTTTTCATGGACCAATATATCTGATTTTCTAGCATCTGTCTTTTGAACTGTTGGTAATGGATGATCCCACGTGATGTAAACTTCATCATTTTCTAGTGTTATAGTGTTTCCAGTGTTTTTCAGCCACTTCAATACCATAATGTTTGCACAATCCCCAGTGCAACAATCTTGCCACATTATTATGCCTTTCAATATACAGTCCTTCTGCCATTAGTATGTCACAACCAGCAATGAGGTGTGTGACTGTTTCCAATTCAGTTTTACAAAACCTACATTTGTCTGTTTCTACCACATGTTCAATGGACTTTGTAAACCAAAGTGTACACAGCCCACTATCTTGGACAGCCAATATTAACCTTTCATCTCTTGGTTTGACTTTGGCTCTCCTTAACCATTCCTACGTTTGTTCTTAATCAACATGAGGTTCTTCCAGATTTTTCTATACTTGCAACTATGTTTCTCCTCTGGTCCTTCATCTTATGTTCTTTCTTTTGTTTTTTTGGCACATTCATTTGCTGCCTGATTTTGTATCTACTTCTAGTTTGATTTCCATTCCTGCTTGACGCTGATGGGTCTATATTACAAGATTGGAACTTTAGTTAATCGAATAACTAAAGATCGATCTTGTACTATCGAAACCTAACAATGTTGAACGGTTGATTTAACCCAGGGAAACACTTCCCTTAGCCGCAATAAAAAAAAAAAAAAAAACTTTAACAGTTCAAGTGGGAGGCTTCACCCCCCACACCCCCCAATGTGGTGGGCTGTGCCACCTTCACCTCCCCAACTAATAATACCAACTCTGAGATCGCTCCAAATTGCAGAAAAGGGCATAATCCACATATCACATTCTTGTCCGAAACTGATGATGTGAAGCTGTTCTATCTCGCCGTTCATTCATACTAATGGGTATGGAGCCGATCTTCGGCTCCGATGCGGCCAACTGCAAAAGCTCGAGTTCTTGCTCAAGGGCAACTCCCTATCCCATGATGCACCCTGGTTTTCCCAGATCTCATTTCCCGCTGCAACTTGATCGGACGTTCACCAGCTCTGGTCAGTGAATAACTTTCTTTAATTATAGCTTTTTCTGCTAAATAAGTGCTTAAAATAGTTTAGCCTGTTAGTTAGTTGTGTAGGTAGGTAGATTAAAGCATAGATAATAACAGTTAGTTACTTCTGTAGTTAAATTAGTTAGATATTAGTGGCCGTGTTATTAGGCCGTTCTTCTCCCTATCTCTAGCATTTATATTGTGTGTGTGTGTGTGTGTGTGTGTGTGTGTGTGTGTGTGTGTGTGTGTGTGTGTGTGTATCTGTTAAATTAGAGCCCTTCTTTTTTACAGGGCAGATAGTTTAACTTTAGTTTAAATTTATACTAACAGTTAAATTTTCTTAGAGCCTTTTTTTTTTACAAGGCTTTAGTAGTTGCTTCAGTGTGGATATTTTAGAGTTAGAGCCTTTTTATTTACAGGATAATAGTTGCTTGTGAAGTATTAGTGTTGGTATTTTTGTACTTCTGAATATATATTTCTTGAGTGTATTTGTTTCTGAAACTGTGTCTCATCAGGAAAAGGAAAAATCCAAGTCTGGATTCAAAAAATGCCCAAGATGTGGGCAAAAGATGTCTATCACAGATGGACATACTGAATGTGTCTACTGTTTGGGTGAAGTACACCTACAGGAAAGCTATGCTATATGCCACTCCTTTAGCTCCAGAGTGTTGCATGAAAGGAAAAGAAAACTCATGGATAAGGGTCTTTTAAAATCCTCCTTCCAAGTGTCACTAGATAAGTCTGGCAAGCACTCCAAAAAGCCATCGGAATTGACGAAGAGTCCTTCGACTACAAAATCAGCCTCTAGTAAAGCTTCAACATCGGTTCCACAGCCTACAGAACCGACTGTCATTGTGGTTTGGAGCCGGTCCCCGACCTTGTAGCCAGTCTCTCCTACATTAAAATCTCCTATTTTACAATCGGTGGCTTCGTCACATTCTTCACAGGCCTCTGTCTGATTTGGATGTGGACCACATGGTGAAGAAGCATTTACAGATACTGGCACTGGAAAAATTTTATCGGCACGGACCCCGGGGGCTTTGGAGCAGATTTTAGTTCACCCAACATCTTCTGTTCCTCCTCCGATCTGCATGGACGTTTTGGAGCCGGAGAGTGCGGAACTGATGATCGTGGAACCTTCGGGACGGACACCTACTCTAGGCTTTTCGGCCCCGACTGCCCTGATGTCTTCGACTCCTTGGTCAAAACCTCAATACCTTTATCACTCATTACAAAGTAGACAAGGCCTCCAGGGACAGGACCTCCTTTGGTTCCACAGTTTTGAGGAACATTCTCCCATGAGCCACCCGATAAAGATGGTGCTTGGGACGCTACCCATCAATAAGAATGAATGGCGAGATAGAACAACTTCACATAAAGAAGTTATGTACTCACCATAATGTTCCATGTGAGTTGTTCATCTTGCCTTCATTCTTATGTCCTACCCTCCAACCCCCATCCAGTCTACTTGAGGTCCGTCACCCTTTGGTATATGGTGCATTGTCTCTTATCCACTTCTCAGAGTGGCATATTAATGGTAGTAGGTAGTCAGCTGGCAGCAAACAAGATCTGAGGGAAGACCGGTGTGCATCATGGGATATGGAGTTGGCCTCGAGCTGGTTGAAGACTTCAAGCTTTCGCATTTGGCTGAGTCGGCTCCGAACCGATCAGTAAGAATGAAGGCGAGATGAACAACTCACATGGAACGTTATGGCGAGTACATAACTTCTCTTTTCCTGGTGCTGCAGTTTTCCTGCTTTAAAGGTTGCTTTTGCAAGTTTAACAAAACCAAAGGACATTCTAATATCATCTGAAAAAGTTTTGACTACTTGCAGTTCTGCTTTCAGCTCCTCATCTGATGAGCAATACAGTTTTAAATCATCGACTAAGAGAAGATGAGAAGTCTTTACACTTTGTTGTTTTCTAGCAGCCAAATTATAGCGGTGGCCTAAGCTGTTAAGTAGACAGGTTAATGGGTTAAGAGCAAGGTAGAATAGCAGCAGTGACAGAGTCATCCTGAAATATGCCCCTTTGAATTTTTATCACTGGGATTATAATTTGGCCTTTATCATGACTTAACTGCAGAGTGGTCTGCCACTGCTTCATGGTCACTCTAATGCAGTCAATCAGCGTAGAGTGTATCTTATACATTTTTATGCACTCTTTTATCCATGAATGTGGGATGCTATCAAATGCTTTTTTGTAGTCAATCCGTGACATACTTAAATTCTTCCCTTTTAAACAGTTCTGTGCTATGATTTTAACAACAAATTATCCTTTGTTCTATATGACTTTCTTTTATTGCCCTTCTTTCCTTTTGTTTAATTTCTACAAATATTTTGGGTTTCTAAAAAAAACACTTTGCTAGAATCTCCTTGTGTTCTGACAGAGTGTGCTTCTCAAACAATCTGGAATATAGAGCTGATAAGTATATTTTGACACTTTTTAAATGTTCAGAGTTCTGCACTTAATTTTTGCTTGACTGAATTATTTGTCTATTTGCTGGCATTGTTTTCTGATACACTAAGTGCCTCCATCTTGATTTTTTCCTAATTTACTGCCTTTTGCACTTGTTTTAAGTCATTTTAATTGCATTTATTAAACTGTATTTGCTTTAATATTGCTACACACTCGTGTGTGCTAGCTTGCACTGCATTTGCACTAAGAAAAAACATAACCAAAGATGGAGACATCCATCCTAATCCAGGCCCATCCTCAACTCCAGACTCTACCAGCCCTCCACTCTCCACAGATTGGCTAACACCCTTCTAATTTGCCATTTAAACATAAGAAGCCTAAGCAACAAGGTACATAACCTGCATGCTGTGTTAGCAACCTACCTCCCTGACATAATGTGTCTATCAGAAACCTGGCTTAAGCCATCAACCAAAGATAATGAGATCCTGCCACCCGGGTTCAATATACTCAGGGTTGATCGCATAAAGAAAAGGGGAGGTGGGATAGCTGTCTTATACAAAAGCACACTTAACATTATATTTAATCCCAAGCAACGACCCCAGGTCTCCAATGCTGAAATACTAGCTCTAAAACTACAACTAAACAATCAAAAAAGCATAAATCTAATTGTGATCTATATCCTCCCTGGGAATAATTCGGAAACAATGGAGATCATTCTAAACTGGATAGCTAACAACTACCCTCAAGAAACTATTGTTCTGGGCGATGTTAATATTGACTGGAACCAATGATCTGCACAATCCAACCCCATCTTTATAAACCTCACTGGATTCTCACAGATCATATCCTCCGCCACCAGACTAGGAAATTCTAACCAAAAAGAGAGTATTCTTGATTGGATACTCACCAACAGCCACCCCCATAAGTATATCTCTGGGACTTTCCCCAATGATCTTAGTGATCACCTGATCACATACATTATGAAAGACAAAACCATCAGCGCTAGTTTGCCTATCTATAGGTCCGTCAGAACCAAGAAAAACTTTGAGCCAACAAAATTTCACATGGAACTCAAATCTTGTAACTGGTCAAAGCTAAAGTACCTTCCCCTAGATGAGGCAGTGTCATTCTTTAATAACACATTCCTTACCATACTTGACTCTCATGCTCCAAAACAATCACTCAGAATTAAAACACAACTAGCCCCCTGGCTAACAACAGAGTCCAAATCTAAAATAACAATTAGAGATAAAGCATGGGACAAATGGCATACTACCAAGTTACCCCTAGATCGCATTAAATTCCAACAACTAAGAAACGAGACTAAAAAAGCCATCACACTTGACAAGAAAAACTACTTTTACCATCTGCAACATAAACACCAAAATAACCCTCAAAAGTTCTTGACAGGCTTAAATAAACTTCTCCAACCAGGCAAATCCTCCACTCCTACCCCAGGAACATTATGCGATAAGGGCCAAGAAGAAGTAGCAAATACCTTTAATACTTTCTTCACCGAGACCATTCAGTCCTTAGCTAACCAACTATCTCCTCCCTCCTCCACATCAAAAAATGCTACACCCAACTCACTACTCTCTTTTAACCTCCAACCTGTGTCCACATCCTTTATCAGATCCCTATTGAAAAAGCTAAAGCCAGCCACCCTTTCTGCTGATCTTCTCCCAGCCGAATATCTGCAAATAGCTGCAGATGTCATAGCCTATCCTATCTCGATCCTAATTAACAGAACCATAACCGAGGCCACAATCCCCTCAATATGGAAAATATCCTACGTTATACCACTCCATAAAGGCGGCTCTTCCACAGAGCTATCAAACTACAGACCAATAGTCATACTATCACCACTTGCCAAAATTATGGAAAAGTGTGTGCACAACCAACTAATGTCCTATCTCACCCAAAACAAACTACTAACCAACTCTCAACATGGATTTAGACCCCATCACAGTACGACCACTGCCCTCCTCTCTTTTACCGAAAAAATTAACCATAACCGGAATAACAAAAAAATATCCTCAGCTCTCTTTCTGGACCTGTCGAAAGCCTTCGACATGGTAAACCACCAGCTACTTCTCCACACTCTGAAAACCCTGCATCTAGAAAATGCAGCTCTTGACTGGTTTCAAGCCTACCTCACTGGCAGACAACAAGCAGTACTGTGGCAGAACAAGCTCTCTTGCCTGTTACCAAATACCATAGGAGTTCCTCAAGGCTCCATATTAGGACCTCTTCTCTTTTCAGTCTTTATAAATGACCTCCATACAGTTATCCCTGAAGCCACCTGTATTCAGTATGCAGATGACTCAACTCTAATATGTTCCAATGCCTCTCTAGAAAACCTACTATCTACAACCCAGCGCAGTTTTACTACAGTCGAAAACTGGCTCGCTGACCATCACCTGATCTTAAACCCAAATAAAACCAAACTACTTCTCTTCTACCCTACGAATAAACCACCTACCACACATTTCACTATACAATCCAACAATGGGACCATCATCTCCCCAGACTCCTACACAAAGCTTCTAGGAGTAAACATTGACAATAAACTTAGATTTGATATGCATATCAACCAAACCATTAAATCAGTAAACAAGAAACTTGGGTCCTTATACAGGATAAAAACCTTCCTAACCCCAACTGCCAGAGCGGCCACTGCCCGCTCACACCTTCTCTCTACCCTACTATATGTCTCTCCTATGCTTACTAACCTTAACAAATCTGACCTAAACAAACTCTTGCCAGATTTGTAACTGGCTTGCCCTACAGAACACACCATTGCATTAACCTGAAAAAACTTGGCTGGATAGAACTTCCAAATCTTCTCCAGCTGTACCAACTCATAGAAGCATTTAACATCCTTAAACAACCTGAGAACACCCCTGCTCTGAAAAATATAATAATTCCTTACACCAATCTAAGTTGCCTTCGTTTAGCAAATAGACTCCTTGTCCAAACAATTAAATCTTACAACCTAGGTGGCGACACTCTGTTTGCCAATACCATTGGAAAAATATGGAACTCCCTCCCCAACAACCTCATGCTTATAACTTCACTAGTTCAATTCAAAAAGAGTCTAAAACTCCATTATAAGTCACATTGGCTTTGTCCTTGCACAAACCCAGACTAGCTCCTTGACGTTAAACCAAGCCCATACTAGTTCTTAGTATAATCCAATCCCAAAAAGAACAACCTAGAGAGGGGATATCTAACCTCAAAAAGAACATTGTATCTTAGCCAAATTCTAACCTATAATTTGTCCTAATTACTTTGCTAGCATGTTTTTAAAGTACTGTATAATGAACTGTAGTATTCTGTGTTTGCTAGAGCATGGTAGTTTATGATAGTATGTAAATTGCTTTTTTTCTTTTTTTCATTTTCTTGTTCATCTTAAACTCTATTATGTAACTATCTGTCATTGAGACTCTGTTGGAGCTTTTCTCCCCGGGCCTCTGCTGAAAATGGACATGTATCCAGTCGGACTATCCCAGTCAACAAATGTAAAATAAATAAAATAAATAATTTGAATTGTTTTACTGCTGTTTTAGCTGCTTTTCTGTAAAAAAAAAGTTCTAAGCTTGTTTCCTGCCTTTCCTGTAAGTAGTCTAGTCCAGATACAGATTTGCTGTATCCAGGACTGTTTGTAAGCTTCTGAGCCCCTCCAAGCCTTTCTGTGTTGGAGGGAAGACTTCTAGCTTATCAGTGGGAGTGGTAAGCAGTAGGTAGCCTATCTACCACAAGAGGAGTGGTTTCTGGCCCAGAAATTGTAGTTTATTGTCCATTTGGGCAGTTTTTCCATCTCTTTCAACTTTCTGGTTTAAAAGCCTGCATTTGCACTTGTTTCCCACCTTTCTAGTAACTAGTCTAGTCCAGATACATATTTGCTGTATCCAGGACTGTTTGTAAGCTTCTGAGCCCCTCCAAGCCTTTCTGTGTTGGAGGGAAGACTTCTAGCTTATCAGTGGGAGTGGTAAGCAGTAGGTAGCCTATCTACCACAAGAGGAGTGGATTCTGGCCCAGAAATTGTAGTTTATTGGCTGTTTGGGCAGTTTTTCCATCCCTTCAACTTTCTGGTTTAAAAGCTCACATTTGCGCAGGTTTGTGGTTGTTAAACTATTACTGGTGCCAGAAAGTCTGCTCTTCAGTTTTCCCTTGTGTCTTGCTAGTTCTTTCTCTCTTGCAATTCAAGAAAATGAATAATCCCATTTGAATCAAGCACTTTGAAGAAAACACAAAATAAAAATACACAGTGCTTGTACTTACACTCCACAATAAGCCTCACGAACAGTCCAGGATAAAATCCATAAATCCACGTTTATTGAAACAAACAGTTTAGCACTTTCATCCCTCCATCTATGCTGTGGGACATCATCAGAACTTAATGAAAGGAAAGGAAATGAGGTCACGATTATATGCAAAATCTTAATAAATTGTTTGAATACCCTGTAAATAATTAATGCCATTACCTTAAAGTAACAATCTAACACTCATTTAAAACATAAAAACTTTTGAAGTGTGTATAAAATAAATTGAAAACATTGAATTATAAAAACACTAAAGCTTAAAAGATCTTCTTTTTAACACTGGTAATAATGGAAAATACTCATTTAAACCTGGTACATTTGTAGCATATAATCTCACTATCCAATAAAGTTCTCTTAAATCAATGTTGAGTTCCCACCACCCCCCCACTTGGGCTGACGGGCACAATTTCCAAAATCCCAAACTTAAAGTTGGTAAAGCCCTGACATACTAGGGTGTGTTTATACATTGCATTGTTAGTGTTGCACCTGGACATGGCGTATAAATGCTTGTATAGTCTATGTTTTAAGGCTCTTTCCGTTTTTCCTACATAATAATGTCTGCACGTCTGGCAGACCGCTATGTAGACTAAGCCCTTAGTATAACAGCTCCCTTTTTGTAGTTTAATAGTACGTGTTCTCCCTTCAATTTATACCTCATCACTATCAATTACATAGGGGCACTGTTTACATATTCCACATCTGTATGTGCCTTTCCTCTCTATAGGCTTCTGTGAGATGTTGTGCTCAATGTAATACTTAATGTTTTTACCTGTTTTATGTACAAATTGCGGACCTTGTCCTACCAGGCTAAATATTTCTGTGTTGCCCCTGAATATATTCCAATTTTTCTTAATGATGGACTTTATAGTGGATTCCCCTTCACCAAAGGGGATAACCATACATAAACTAAAACAGGAACTGTGTGGTACAGAACTGATGTTTGATGTAACGGTACCACTACAAAGAAGGGATTTATATTTAATACCCCATAAGTCCACAATACTTTTAGTGGTTTGAATAAGTAGTGTTTCTAGGTATCCTCTATTTTTGAACATACTAGTGATATTATCAACTTCTTGCAAAAATAATTCCTTAGTTGAACACATTCTTGCAGCCCTAATAATTTGGCCTCTATATATGTTTTTCTTTTCATAAAGTGGATGGCAACTATGAAAATCTAAACAGGCATTCGAAAAAGTAGATTTTCTAAAAATAGTTGATGTGAAAATCCTTTTTTCTTTGTCCTTTGAAATTAACACATCCAAAACGTTCATACTGTTTAAAGAATATTCAGAAGTGAAATTAAAGAATGGTGAAATTTCATTAATATATTTAACAAACTCCTTAGCCCTATGTTCTTTAGTTTTCCAAACGATAAAAATATCGTCCAAGTAACGAAAGTAGCTAAACCATTCATCTTTATATGGACTGGTAAATATATGATGTGAAGTTGTTAAATCTCGCCGTTTATTCTCACTGATGGGTTCGGAGCCAGACTCTGCTCCGACACGGCCGATAGCAAGCTCAAGGTTTGCCAGTAGCTCAAGACCAAGCCCCTTATCCCACAATGCACTGCTGGAATTACCTCAGAACTAGTTTGCCATGGCAAGAGAGATCTCGAAGATCCAGCTAGCTCGGACCATTTTTGAAAAATATTAACAGCAAGTCTATAAAAAGTTTTCTATTTTATTTAAAAAATATAGTGTGTGTTAGTACTATTATATTTACTCTATAGTTAAATACTTATAGATACTATAAATAGTTTAAAAGTTAGGGCCTTGTTGGCTTCTTTGTTTGTGTGGGCCTTTTGCCCTTTTTCTCTACTATTAATCTTTATAATAGTCAGGCTTTTTCTGTGGGCCTCTTAGCCCTATAATTGTATCTATATTTGTAGATATATATATATATATATATATATATATATATATATAAAATACTGTTATAGATAGTGCCGGATTGGGCTTAGTTGTTTGTGGATGTAATTTACTGTTTCTTCATTTAAATATGTCGGATGATAAGGAAAAATCCCATCCTAAATCGGGATTCAAAAAATGCCCAGATTGTGGGCAGAAAATGTCTGTCACTGACGGACACATTCAATGTGTGTACTGTCTTGGGGGCTAAACACCTCCGAGACACCTGCAGCATTTGCCACTCCTTTTCTTCAAGAGTCCTCTTGGAGAGAAGGAGGAAACTTATAGACAGGGGATTGCTACAGCAATCTTTTTCGGAAGTTTTGAGTAGCCATGAGGGTACTAGTACGTCCTCCAAATCCTCAAAATCCAAATCGTCAGATAAGGTCTCAAAAAATGCTAAGATTTCAGAAGGAGGGTCATCGGTTCCACAGTCATCGGAACCGATTGTACCTTTGATTCGGAGCCAGCTGTCAGTATTGGAGCCGGTCTCTGAAGTTCCTTCTTCACCTGTGCTCCAGTCAGCACCTTCGGTGCATTCAGCTAAGTCTTCAGTCAGCCTTTCAAATTTGGACATGGATCGGCTAGTGCAGAAGCTTTTACAGGCACCAGGACTTGCCAAATTGTTGTCGGCCCTGACCAGCTCGTCGGTACCGAAGATCATGGAACCGGATTTGTCTACTCCTCCTCCGAGCCGTACTGGACTCTCGGAGCCAAAGAAAATTGAACCAATGGTGGTCGAATGCTTGGAGCCGATACCCGCACTGGTGTTATCGGCTCCATCTACTCGGATGTCCTCGGCGCCGACTGAGGGCTTTAGGAGCTGACTCTCTCCCATCGGGTCCGGGGAGGATAGTCGCACCGACTTGCCAAATTGTTGTCGGCTCTTCCTCTCGGGGCTTCGGCTCGGATGAGCTCAGCTCCTACATCGGGCTCAGAGCGCAGTGTTTCGGTGCAGGAGGATCAGACGGTTCTCTCGGGTCCATCCACTCCTTCTCGTCGGAGCCATGGTGCCTTCGATGCTATGAGAAGAGTTTTGTCTCCAAAGACAAAGTCAGCATCGGTTCAGCTTTCCCTCACCCCTCAAGCTCCTGTATCTGCTTCTTCATCTACCGATCCCTCTAAGCATAGAGACCCCGAGCCTCACGTACCCCAACAGGGCGTCCCACGCTCTTCTGAGACCTCCCCAGATCCCCCCACTGAGGAGGTACCCAGGAAAAGACTGTGCAAGAGGAGGCACTTTGACTCCCCACAGGAGTCTTTGACATCTGACACAGACTTAGATGAGTCAGAAGGGTCCCCTCGATCCCCCTCTGAGGATATCTCATTTGCAGAGATACTAGAGATCCTTAGTCAGAGGGGCGATTGGCAGTCTAAGACCCCTACTGAGGATGAGTCCGTGCTCTTGAAGGCTTTTGGGTCTCAGTGTTCCACTTCTTGGGTGTCTCTGCCTTACGACGAGCTCATGGAACTGATCTCTCGTAAGGCGTGGGAGTCACCGGAGACCATGGAACCTGTCCCTCGTAGACCCAATGAATTCATATCTGCCCCAGTGGACAAGCCATTTTTGACAGAAGGAGTGCCTGTTGATGCCATGGTGGTAGTTGTAGCCACCAAAAAGGAAGTATCTGAGACATCCTCTTCTATCCATCCCCCTAACAGAGCTTCTAGGGTTATGGATAGATATGGGAAGCGCATGTTTAGTTCAGCGACTTTTTCTCTGCGATCACTGAACTACTTAACCCATTTTACAAGACTACAGAGAGACCTCCTGAAAGAACTAGGAGATACTCTCCAGGGTACGGTAGCTGCAGGAGTGGCTGACAAAGTCAACGCTCAGCTCACTACCCTAAACTCAGTGGTGAACTCGTCCATGCGTCTCATATCCTATGCAGCTGATGGTTCGAGTAGAGCCGCTAGTTCAGGCATTGCTCTTCAAAGACAAGCATGGATGCATCTCTGTTCCTTTGCGGAACCCTTTAAGTCTTCCTTTATTAATACCCCATTCAATGGCTCATCACTGTTTGGGCCCAGAGTAAAGGAAACTTTAACCAGGTGTGAGCAGGAAGGCAAGACCTTATCTGCCGTTGGAGTCCGTTTTTCGATCCCTACTCGGCCCTACCCCAAGGGCCCTAGGGAAGGAAAAATGTGGTTCCGAAAAACTCAGGCAGCCTTTCAGGACACACGTGGAGAAATCCCCTCTAGAGGCAGAAGAGGGGATTATAATGGAAGACGCTGCCCCCGTGGCAGAGGGGGGTCCGCAGCAACAGGGTGACAGGGGTCAGTTCTCCGGTCAGTCCTACCAGCGCTCCTGAAAGGGGGCCCGACTGTTCGGCTCTGGAGGCAGTCGGGGGTCGCTTGTCTTTGTACCCAGAAGCTTGGCTAAACATAACATTGGATACTTGGGTGCAAAGCATCATTACCAGAGGATATTTCATACCGTTCTTTTCCCCTCCCATTCCTATAAAGAGAATCCCAGATGTTCCAAACAATCTCAGGGAACAAGCAATCGTAGAGGTCCGCAGATTGCTAGAAAAAAAGAGTCATCCAACCAGTCCCAGCAGACCAAGTCAGATTCGGAACTTACTCAAGATTCTTTTTGGTACCAAAGAAAACAGGGGACTGGAGACTTATCTTGGACCTCAATAGACTCAACCAGTTCATAAAGAAAGAGAAGTTCCGAATGGCCATGCTTCAGTCCATTCTTCCCTTCTTAGGGAAAGGCGATTGGATGTGCTCCATAGATCTCAAGGATGCGTACTATCACATAAAAATGAACAGATGCTCCAGAGATCATCTGCGCTTCCGGCTGGGAGCCAATCATTACCAGTTTCAAGCCCTGCCCTTTGGTCTCACTACAGCCCCCAGAGTGTTCACCAAATGCATGGCAGTGGTTACGGCTCACCTGAGACGTCTAGGATTCCAGGTGTTTCCATAACTAGATGATTGGCTCCTCACCGCTACCACCAGACATCAATTGACTCAGGCAACACAATACACTCTGACATTCTGCCATCAATTAGGCATTACAGTCAACTTCGAAAAGTCTGCCTTATCGCCATCGCAGCATACCGTTTTTATAGGAGCAGAGTTAGATACTTCAGCTACCACTCTTCGTCTCCCTATCGAAAGAATCTCTGTCAGCTCACTGGTGTCAAAGAACAAAGCTACAGCAGCGGAGGTATTAAAAGTACTAGGTTTAATGGCGGCAGCAATCCTGGCTATACCACTCGCAAGGATGCATATGCAAATTCTTCAGTGGCTTCTCTTCGCTCAGTGGTCTTACTAGAAACTACCGATGCACCACATGATTCTTATCACGGATTCTTGCAGGAGAGACCTTCAGTGGTGGTTGACGTCTCTTCATGTCACAATCGGAAGACCCTTTGTCCCCCCCCCCCGCAGTAGCTACTGTGACCACGGACGCTTCCCTGATAAGGGGGGGGGGGCATTTTCAGGGAAAGACTGCCCAAGGCACATGGACAGATCAAGAATCACATCTGCACATCAATGTTCTAGAGTTGAGAGCGGTACTTCTGGCGTTGCAGTACTTTCAGGACTCTCTCCCTCTAGAGACTATTGCAATTCAGACCGACAACATGTCAGTAGTCTGGTACTTGAAAAAGCAGGGCGGAACCAAGTCTTACCCCCTTTGTCGAGAAGGCCTCAGGGTCTAGCAATGGGCTGTGTCGTCCCAGCGTTTTCTGTTAGCAACGCACATTCCGTGGAAATCCAACGTGATAGCGGACAAGCTAAGCAGGGCAATATTACTCCCTCACGAATGGTCTCTCAAACAACAGGTTGCGGAGTTGATTTTCTGCAAATTGGGCCAGCCTTGCTGCGACCTTTTTGCCAGCCATATTAATTCAAAATGCAGAAGCTACTTTGCCCTAATACCACCTCCCAGTCATCCCCCGAGAGGCGCACTTTTATACGATTGGCCCCCGGGTCTCCTTTATGCATTTCCACCCTTCCCATTAGTACCCATATTTTTACAGAAAGCAAAATCGCTGGGAAGGACTGTTATACTCATAGCCTCCTACTGGCCTCGACAGATTTGGTTTTTGTTTCTCCACCATCATCTGTTGGAAGATCCATGGATCCTGGACCCAGTTCCGGACCTTCTGACTCACCCATCAGGGGATCTTCATCCTTCTCTGCAGTCCCTGAAACTGACTGCTTGGCTAATCCACTTCCCCTAATTGCCAGGCTTCATTCAATTTCAGAAGGTACAAGACAGATTCTCTTGTCTTCTCACAAGCCAACTACCAGGAACTTATATGGCAGTAAATGGAAAAGGTTCTCAATTTGGGCCAACGAGCAGAACATTGACCCTTTCCGAGCTCTGCTATCTTCAATTCTAGAATTTTTAACAAAAATTTTTAAGGAAGGGGCAGCAGCTGCTACAGTTCAAGTTCAGTTAGCTGTTATCTCAAATCTTCACCTTGGTCTTGGTGGCTCAAATATTATGAGCCATAAATTATCTAAAACCTTCCTTAAAGGCATTCTTCATATGAGACCTCCGATCAAAATTCCCTTTTCTCCCTGGAATTTAAACCTTATGCTGTCTCAAATTATTCTTCCCCCTTTTGAACCAGCATCTTCTTGTGATTTAAAATTTTTATCTTGGAAAACAATATTTCTTGTGGCCATTACGTCGGCCCGCAGAGTGTCAGAACTTCAAGCATTATCTATCAGACCACCCTACATGATCTTCCATGCTGATAGAGTATCTCTCAGAACAAACCCCTCATTTTTTTACCTAAAGTCTGTTTTGAGTCAAATATCAATCAGGTCATTGAACTGCCAGTCTTTTTCCCCAACCACTCTAGCAAATTGGAATATATGCTGCACAAACTTGATGTTCACAGACAGCTCAGATTTTATCTTGACAGAACTAAGGATATTAGGAAATCAGACCAACTTTTTGTATCCTTCTCAGAAGCAAGAAAAGGCAATCCAGTAGCTAAAACAACTTTATCTAAATGCTTATCCGATTGTATATCCTTTGTTTAAGAGAAGGCGAGCATGCCTTTAACGCACAAACCAAAAGCTCATTCTACCAGAGCTGTTTCTACCTCTTCTGCTTTTCAAGCTAAATTGTCCCTTGACAATATTTGCGCTGCAGCCACTTGGTCTAAGCCTCATACCTTTATCACACATTACAATGTAGATAGGGCTTCAAGGGACAGGTCTTCCTGTAGTTCTATGGTACTGAAGAACATACTCCCATGAGCCACCCAAGGTTGAGGGTGCTAGGGACGCTACCTATCAGTGAGAATAAACGGCGAGATTTAACAACGTCACATATAGAAATTATGTACTTACCATAACGTTCCATGTGAGTTGTTTATTTTGCCTTTATTCTCACGTCCCTCCCTCCTTCCCCCTCCTGGCTAACTGTTGACTTAGAGGCTAGTACCATCCTGGTTATTCAATATTTCTTCTTCCCCCTTGGGAAGTGTTCTTCTTAGATATATATATATATAAGAGGGTATGTATATGTTGTATATATGTATATACTGTTATTCGCAGCAAACAAGATCTGAGGTAATTCCAGCAGTGCATTGTGGGATAAGGGGCTTGGTCTCGAGCTACTGGCAAACCTTGAACTTGCTATCGGCCATGTCGGAGCCGAGGATCGGCTCCGAACCCATCAGTGAGAATAAAGGAGAGATAAACAACTCACATGGAACGTTATGATAAGTACATAACTTCTGTTTTCTTTTCCCAAGCAAATAAAACTAAGTTAGCGTAGATGGGGGCACATGTGGCCCCCATAGCTAGACCTTGAACGTGTTTATAATATTCACCTTCGAACATAAAGTAGTTACTGGATAAAATGTATTCCATGGAGGTCATAATAAAGTTAATCATTGTCTTATTTAAGGTGGTTAAGGTTCTATTAGCGTCGTAAAAAAGTTCTAACCCTTCACGTTGTGGGATTGAAGTAAATAAGTCTATAACGTCCACTGTGCTCAAAACACCTTTATCAGTATACCACTCATTTTTAAATTTCGCCAGGAAGTCCCAAGTATCTAAAAGTAGATAATCACTTTAGTGGTAGATTTCAAAATTCTATCTATGAAATTACTTAATGAATAAGTACTACTATATCTTGTGGAAATGATAACTCTACAAGGAGGTTGTTGAACTGACATGTGCACCTTTGGGATGCCAAAGGCTACTGGTATAGTAAAATGTTGAAAATACAAAAAGTTATATAAGTCTTCAGAAATGGCCCTCTGCAGTAAGGAATCTTCTAAAAATAGTTGAATCTTCCTATGCACTATCTGTATTTCATTGGGAGAGGCCACCTGATACCTTTCTGTGTCTGAAAATATCAGACTTAATTCGTTAACATAGTCAGTATTATTAAATAGAACAACCCCATCCCTTTTGTCAGGCTTCATAATCCTGATTGAGTTTTCCTGCCTGAACTTGTTCATTAATTGGAACTCGTCCCTGTTAAAATTATAATATTTTTTTACCTTCGTAGTACTATTAAGTAGAATTTGAAAATCACTTTCACATGCTTTATCAAATGCTTGAACTATAGGGTGTAGTGGGGGATTAAAGCAACTCTTTCTCTTAAACCCATCAGCCTGTTTATTGACCTCCTGTCCTTTAAATAGAATCCTAAAATTTAACTTTCTTGTGTATAATTTCAGCTCTGAAATAGCATTGACTATATCAACTTTAAAACTAGGCACATATTTGAAACCTTTTTTAAAAATAGAAAAAAATTGTGTTATTGACTTCAAAATCTGTGTAATTAAATATGTTAAATCCTTCATATGTGTAACAGTTACCCACTACTGTAATACTACCCTCTGTAGCACTAGATTGAGTCATCTGTGGGAATTCCTGTACTCTCCCTTGTTTTTCCCTTTGTATAACTTGGGTTGGTTTTGAAACCCTAAAAAAGGCTTCTGTCTATTCTGGTTCACTATACGCTTTGATCTCCTTAAGGAGGGGGGGGGATAGTTAGAGTCATAGTCATCGTTGTTATGTTCGTAATTGTTGTCAAAAACATTGTTGTTGTTATAACTACTTTCCTCGCAAGTCATTATCTGACCCCCTCCCCCTTCAGATTCATTTGTTTCAGTTGTAAAGGATTTTAGTAAAGGATAAACTTGTTTCTTAGAATGTGATGAGCCACAAACTTGCAGACCAGTCTCAAAGCGATTTTGTAGAATATTTTAATAAAACAAATCCACAAAACTTCTTATCTCTAGCGCCTTGGCTAAATACGCCTTTATCAGAGTATACATTCAAATAATCACAACCCCCCCATTTTATACACACTTAATTACCCCATTACATTATTAAACAATTAAAAATAAATCAATTATCCATTAAAACAGACAGTAATGCATTTTAACACCTTTTTCCATATGCATTCTTGATTTAAACCCACAGGGTTCATTGTTTTAAATTTTAAAATCATAGTAGCTTCTTTCTTTCTTAATAAACATTTAATTTGTTGTTCACTCATATACAAATTCATTTCAGCTTTATCTAAAATTGTTGCTTGTAACCCTTTTGGGTCACCTTCATGACATTCATTAAAGTGCACTGCTATAGGGCTTGTCTGCTTATTATTTTTTATGTCTCGTACATGTTCCTTTAATCTGCAGAAGAACTGCCTTTTCGTTTCTCCTACATAAAGTTTATTGCACGGACATTTTAGCCCATAAACCATCCTTTCTGTATTACAACTAAACATTCCATTAGTTTGAAATAACACTCCATTTATACTTTCAAATTCTTTCACTACATATTTACACACACTACACTGTCCACATATTAAAGTACCCTGCCTATTTATTTGTTTATTCATTGTTATATGCGGCATTTTAAATTTACTATGTACCAATAAATCTTTTAAGCTTCTCCCTCTTCAGAAGGAAAAGCAAACTTGTTTGCAGTGCAAAAAATCCACTTCTCTTTTCACTACATTCCAAAAATATTTAACTTGTTCCATTACCTCTTGTGTCATAGGTAGTTGTGAAATAAATATGTTCTTTTTGTTCATTATTTCTCCCATAGCTGTTACCATTACCCTTATTTTTTATAACCTTATCCAAACTTTTCATTACGTCAGCTTCCTTGTAACCTCTTCTACAAAATTTTTTATAACTTTCATTTAATTCCTTCTTTGCTTCCATCGGGTCATGACATAACCTTTTTACCCTTAAAAATTCCCCATAATTGATTGATTTAATAGTATGTGGAGGGTGAAAACTTTCTCCATGTAAAATAAAATTAGTTTCCTTAAACTTCCTATGGATACTAGTATTAATACATAGTCCCTCTCTTCCTTTTAAGATTACATCCAAATAATTAACTTGTTCACCTTTTTGTACACCATCAAATTGCATTCCAACTTCATTCTCATGTAATTCATCTATGAACCTATTAACTTGATCTCGTCCATCTTTACATATAAATATCAAATCATCAATAAATTGAAAATATCTATGTACATATTTATTAAAAAATGTGTTTCTGTAAATATAATGACTTTCAAAATAACCCATAAAGATGTTTACATAACTAGGGGCAAAAGCTGCCCCCAATTGCTGTTCCTTGTAACTGCTTATATAAACTTCCATTGAATTCAAATATATTATTATTAAGACACATCAGAATCAAGTCTGTTATATACTCTACTACTGGGGTTTCACCCAAGTAGTATTTTACAGCTTTTATTCCATCATGATGTTTTAGTATACAGACTTACCACATCAATTACCACGAAATACATATCCTTTTCCCATATGATATCTTTTATTTTAGCCAACAAATCAAACACATCCCTAATGTAAGAAGGCAATTTTTTCACTGTGTGTAAAAGGAATTCATGCAAAAAACAAGCTAGATTATGAGAAAAATACCCACATGCCGACACAATAGGACGTCCGTTGGGTTTATTAGATCTTTATGTATTTTAGGAATACAATAAAACTGTGCCATGCTAGGATTTTTAATCTTAAATTTCTGCTGTACATCTTGATATGTGAAATAATAAAGTCTATGTCCTTTATTTATTAAATCATTATATTCCTTTTCTGCTTCCTTCAGTGCATTGTTAGTGTTGCACCACTATAGTGGAATCCACTATAAAGTCTATCATTAAGAAAAATTGGAATATAGTCAGGGGCAACACAGAAATATTTAGCCTGGTAGGACAAGATCCGCAATTTGTACATAAAACAGGTAAAAACATTAAGTATTACATTGAGCAAAACATCCCACAGAATCCTATAGAGAGGAAAGGCACATACAGATGTAGAATATGTAAACAGTGTCCCTGTGTAATTGATAGTGACGAGGTACAAATTGAAGGGAGAACACGTACTATTAAACTACAAAAAGGGAGCTCTTATACCAAGGGCTTAGTCTACATAGCGGTCTGCCAGACGTGCAGACATTATTACGTAGGAAAAACGGAAAGAGACTTAAAACGTAGAATATATGAGCATTTATACTCCATGTCCAGGTGCAACACTAATAATGCACTGTATAAACACACCCTAGTATGTCAGGGCTTTACCAGCTTTAAGTCTGGGATTTTGGAAATTGTGCCCTTCAGCCCAAGAGGGGGGGTGGTGGGAACTCAACATTGATTTAAGAGAACTTTATTGGATAGTGAGATTATACGCTACAAATGTACCAGGTTTAAATGAGAATTTTCCATTATTACCAGTGTCAAAAAGAAGATCTTTTAAGCTTTAATGTTTAAAGAGTTTTATAATTCAATGTTTTCAATTTATTTTATACACACTTCAAAAGTTTTTATGTTTTAAATGAGTGTTAGATTGTTACTTTAAGGTAATTGTATTAATTATTTACAGGGTATTCAAACAATTTATTAATTAAGATTTTGTATATAATGGTGACCTCACTTCCTTTCCTTTCATTAAGTTCTGATGATGTCCCAGAGGATAGATGGAGGGATGAAAGCGCTAAACTGTTTGTTTCAATAAACGTGGATATATGGATTTTATCCCGGTCTGTTCGTGAGGCTTATTGTGGAGTATAAGTACAAGCACTGTGTATTTTTATTCTCTTGCACTTCAGATAGTTAATCACTTTGCACTTCAGCAGATTTTTGTAGCAATTATTGTAGCACACCTAAGTGTCATCAGCACTAGTCGTTCTTCACGGAAATAGCTCCAGTACTTAGTAGTTATTATGACCACCCTTCCTGACATGATTAAAGGGCAGTTCCCTGTGCTTTCTCCTATTAATCTGGTGCACTTGGGCATTCTGAGGTAGGGCAGCAACTGCCTTATGTACACAAGACAACCCTCTCTTTTTACCTCTCAACACTCAGACTTGTGAAAAATGCACTGATATCACCAAATTGGAAGCTATGCACTCTCCAGCCAAGACCGGACTAGCTGGTCAAGAGGAGAAGGTCAACACCTGCACCACACCACATGGAACACATAGCCCTCCAGAACACCCACTATCACAGCTGTCACATAAAAATACAAACCACACACCCACCTTCACGGAGGCTGTCAATAGAAATTTACCCAAACAGCAGAGACCTCCGAGACAAAAATGCACTCGACCACCACAACACAGCACAAACCGTAGGACACTTAGCTCACCTCCACAGTGTGCTCCTCAACCTAAGCCCCAAAGGCTAAACACTTTGCCCAATACACTAATCATAGGAGACTCAATAGTGAGGTATACAGATGTCCCACTCACTAGGTTGAATAAGGAGAAGGCAACAGTCAGCTGTCTGTCAGGTGCCAGAATCTGACACATAACACATGCACTCAGGTCACTCCACAACAAGTACAAGTATGACTCTTTCATTGTCCATGTGGTTGTGAATGACCAGAGACGCACCTCCCTGGACTACATGAAAAGAGACATGATGGAGCTCTCGGATTATGTGGCACAGGCAGGTATGACATTAGGCCTGAGCAGTATCCTACCATCACACTGAATGATACTGCAGTACAAACAAAAAATGATGGACTTCAACAATTGACTAAGTTTCTGGTGTCATTCTAAGGGGATCCAGTATCTGTCTGCTTGGGATGACTTGATTGAAAGACATCAATGCTTTGCCAGAGATGGCCTGCATCTGTCACCCCCTGGATTGGCTAAGACTGTTGCCACCCCTATAGTGCCTTTTTAGGCGATGTCCAAAAGACCAAATTACCACTGTAACAGCTATAAATAAATGCAATCTGAGGGTCATGCTGCTCAGCGCTAGAAGTCTAAATCTCAAGATGCACTCACTCGAAGCACTCCCCAAAATGGAGAAAACTGACATTTGTGCTGTAACGGAGACCTGGTTTAAAGTGGCAGAAAGCACCCCTAACCTTTCGCCTTGAAACATGGACCAAAGTCTAAAGATGTGGTGTGTCCATATTCATAAAGGATATGCACACCTCCAGACTAGTAGCCCAGCATGACGCATCTGAAATACTTCAGGTACAACTATCATTGGGTAAGATGGCAGTTCACGTCATAGCCTGCTATAGGTCCACAATCATGTCCCTAGACTATCACTCCACGTTCCTAGGCACCCTGGAATCTATCAAGGTCCAACACAACACTCTCTTACTAGGTGACTTCAACTATCCCTCCATCAACTGGGGAAACTACTCAAGCACCAATACACTGGCCCAGCACTTCCTGGAATTCATCAATTCCAGTGCCCTGGACCAGCTCATTCTCACCCCCACTAAGGGAAGCAACATCCTTGACCTGGTTATTACTGACATGGGCGAGTGTTGCTCTACATCAATAGTCAATCCCTCCCTGGTCAGATTCGACCATAAACTAATCACCATGGAAATTCATATCTCACCCACACCCTCCGCAAAGGTAACCACCTTGAAAAACTTCTCCAAAGTAAACTTTGGACTCCTAAAAACAGAGGTGGCTAACTTCACAGCACTCATGCCAATGGAAACATACACCAGTGCACTGTACGAACATGTACACAAATGCATGGAACTAGCCATACCCAACAGAACCAAGATGCTCCTCTATCTGGTGGTCCCCTGCCATTAATAAACTCTACAACAGAAGAAATAAACTTTTGCAGAAAAGGGTGAAGTCCCAAGACTGGAAATACTCCCTTATTAGCCTCAACAAAAAGTTGAGATCCCCTCATCAAATCCTCTAAAGCCAGCTATGAAGGCAGAATTGCAGCAGACACTAAAAATAATCACAAAACCTTCTGTAGCTATATCAAGAACCTCTACGGCAATACCCAGATTTGCTCTGAGATACTGCACAATGGTACCTCCTATACTGAGCCAACAAATATTGCCAACATACTGGCCGACAGATTCACTGCCAACTTTATCCCCCCCCCCCCAAAGGACCAATCACAATACTGGAAGAATGCAAGGCACCCAGCATTACTGCAGCACAGGTTAAAGTTGCATTGTCCAAGGCCAAGAATACAGCTTCCATGGGACCAGATAATATGCCTGGCTGTGTTCTACATGAACTTGTTCAGTCACAGCCTCACCCTTTGTCATTTAGCTTTGTGAAAGGGAGATCATTCCTGCTCAACCTGGTTGACTTCTTTGAGTCAGTCACCAGGGCTGTGGATGAAGGTAAGGCAGTGCATACAGCCTACCCCAGTCTGGCCAAGGCCTTTGATACCATTCCTCACTCGGGAATTATTGATAAACTCACCAAACTAGGCATCAACCCCTATATCAATAGGTGGGTTGTAAACTCAGACTGCCAACCAGACAGATCGGTCCTGTGTCCTCTGTTGTTCAGCATCTACTTCTCCAGGCCAACACAAAGGGACTCTGGCTGACCAAGTTCACAGACAACTGCAAGCAGGGAGCCATTATTAACTCCCAAGTGATGCAGACATCCTACAGGAAGGCCTCACTGAGACCAATGACTGGTGTTGAAACCATGGCCTTAAGCTTAATGCCAAAAATGCATCCCCTTCTGTAAAACTCAGGTTGACAGAAACCTCTCCTTCGACCACCACAAGGGTTTTGCATCCAGGAAGAAAGAGGTCATCGTCTCTCTCTCTACTCTTCCCTCAATCGACTCCTCTGGCTTGAGCCGATGGCTGGGGCATCGAGAGCGGGTCACCTCGTCGGCTCCACTGGTCTCGGAGCCGACAAGGGTCGCTCAGACACTTCCTCCTCGGCGCCGAAGTCCACCTCGGCACCGATGGAATCTGGTGTGTGTATTCCTTGGCGCCGATAGTCATTGAGTCACCTCGGGCGGTCCCTAGTCCTTTGGGGCCGTTGGAGAGGCCTTCTCGAACCCATTCTGTTTCCTCTCGTCTTGAGGATGTCAGATTCTGATATAGACAGGGTGCTCCAAAGACTGTTCCAGTCCCCAGTCTTCCAAAATTTGTTTCGGTTCGACCCAGCTGGCTTGAGCCGATGACCCTAGCCCACCCATTGCCATTCCTCCTCCGACTGCTTGGCTCCGGAGCAGGTGCTGTTGGAGCCGGTGGAGATCTTAGGGTCGGCTCCGACCCTTACTCCAACCCAGACGCCGGGTCCGAGTTTGATGCGGACTTCTTGGCTGGACCCGGGGTGATGTTTGGGACCTATGCTTCGGTTCCGAGCCTCCCCTCGGTGCTTGGCCTGCGGGACTTCCGTCGGCCATCACGCTCGGGACCGGACACTCCCAGGATTCTGGGGTCCGGCTTTCAGAGCCATGAGGAGTGCCTTGGCCAAGTCCTCTTGGTCATCTCTCCGGCTACCGGCACCTTCCCTGGGCGTGGAGACTGGGTCTTTGGCAGTTCCCTGTCCGTAGTCAGCGGAGCCCCGGGGCCTGAGGTTACCCCCATTGGGGGTTCCCTCCTCCTGAGGGTTCTTGGAGTTGTCTTCGAGGAACCCCAAGGAAGAGATCGTGCAAGAGGAAGCACGTGGACTCCCGAGTCTATTACATCAGACACTGATCTTGATGATGCAGAGGGGTCCCAGTGGTCCTCGGATGATGTCTCATTTGCAGACATCTTAGAGATCCTCAAACAACGAGGCGGCTGGATATCCAAACCCCCTCTGCTGATGAGTCAGTGCTCCTCAAGGCCTTTGGGGCTCAGCCCTCCGCCTCCTGGGTGTCTCCGCCCTTGGCAGAGCTTCTGGATTTAGTTTGTCGAGGGTGAACACCCAGATACCGTGGAACCAGTCCCTTCTCGTCCAAATAAATTTTTGTCTGCTCCCCGAAGGAGTTCCTCACTAAAGGCGTGGCTGTAGATGCCATGGTGGTGGCATCTGCTACACAACAGGGCGTGGCAGAGGCTTCAGCGTCCATCCATCCTCCTAATAAGGAGTCTAGGAGTATGGACAGATGCAGAGCGCACCCTGACTTCAGCGGCCTTTACTTTAAGGTCTCTGAATTATTTGGCACATTTTACCAGGCTTCAGAGGATCTGGTCAAGGGTTGTCAGATTCCTCTCGGGTAACCTACCTGAGCAGCTAGCCCAGTCGGTTAGCTCTCAGTTGGCTATCCTTCGTCAATTTCTAACTCGTCCATGAGGCTCATTTCCTATGCGGGCGAAGGGGCGGGTAGAGCGGCAGGCACAGGCGTGGCTCTCACGGAGACAAGCCTGGCTCCGCTTGTGTCAGTTCTGGAGGCCTTCAAGTCTTCCTTCGCCGGTGCTCCCTTTGATGGGTCCTCCTTGTTTGGACCCAAGGTTAAAGACACCCTTACCCGCTGTGAGCAACAGGAGAAAACTTTATCTGCCGTGGGTGCCCGTTATTCCACTCCCTTCGGCCTTACCCCAAGGCTAAGGAGGGAAAATGTGGTTCCATAAATCTCGTAAGTTTTCTCCCAACAGCAGGAAGATTCCCCTTCCAGAGGCAGAGGAGGGCGGGAAATTTTCAGGAGGCGCCGTCCCAGAGGCGGCAGAGGGCCCGCAATTCTGGAGACCATGAGTCCTTTCATTGGCTCTTCAGCCTCCCACGTCATGAGGATTGCCCGACTGTGCTGCTCGAGCCAGTCGGGTGTCGTTGCCAAGCACCTAAAAGCCTGGGAGTCAATCACTCAGGACAGATGGGTGCTTCGGATCATTGCCGGAGGTTACACCATCCCATTCACATACTCCCCCACCGTCCAAAAGAATCCCGGACCCACCACCCAGTCAAAGAAATGGCAGCCGCAGAAGCTTTAAAGCTGCTAGAAAAGGAGTCATCAACCGGTCCCCACAGACCAGATCGGATCAGGAAATTACTCCAGGTTCTTTTTAGTGCCAAAAGACAGGGGACCTGAGACCAATATTGGATCTCAGCAGACTGAACCAATCCGTCACGAAATCCAAATTCGAATGGTCACGTTACAATCCATTCTCCCATTGTTGGAGAAGGATGTTTGGATGTGCTCCATAGACCTCAGGGCGCCTATTATCACATACCGATACATCAGGCGTCCAGGAGGTATCTGCGCTTCAGCCTGGGAGTCAGTCATTACCAATTTTGCGCTCTGCCCTTTGGTCTCACCACAGCCCCAGGGTGTTCACCAAGTGTTTGGCAGTAGTGACGGCTCACCTGAGAAGTCTTGGATTCCAAGTGTTTCCCTATCTGGACGACTGGCTCCTGACTGCCACCACCAGGCATCTACTAATGGACAACCTCAAAGCCACCATCTCCTGGGTATTACCCTGGGGATTACATTCAATTGGTCAAAGTCTGTCTTGCTGCCCTCTCAGCATAAAGTTCATAGGAGCAGAGATAGACTCAAGATTGATCTGGCGTCTTTCTTCCTGCCGAAAGGATCCAAACTTTACAGGGCCAAGTTCAAGCTCTGATCTCGAGATCCAAAGCCCCAGCCAGGATGGTTCTACAAGTTTTAGGCTCAATGTCTGCCACGGTTCTTTTAGTTCCTTTGGCAAGATTGCACATGAGGATTCTTCAGTGGCTATTGTCAACTCAATGGTCCTTTCAGGATCTTCCCCTCAATCATCACATCATGATTACGGAAATATGCAAAAGGGACCTTCGCTGGTGGCTTCAGACATCCAATTTGGATCAAGGAAACCCCTTTGTTCTTCCCTCTCCAGTGGTTACCCTGACGACAGATGCCTCCCAGATAGGGTGGGGGGGGCATTGTCTGGGCAGGCTAGACGAAGCTCTTCTCCACATCAACGTGTTGGAGATGAGGGCTGTACTTCTATCCCTACAGGCCTTACACAAGTTTCTTCCTCAGGGCATCATCGCCATCCACACAGACAACATGTCGGTGGTCTGGTATCTGAACAAACAAGGAGGGACCAGATCGTACCCCCTTTGCAGAGAGGCCATGAGAGTGTGGGAATGGGCTGTAGCTACCAACCGCTTCTTGGTAGCGACCCACATCCCGGGAAGGTCAAATATATTGGCAGACAAATTGAGCAGGACAATTCTCTCTCCTCACGAGTGGTCTCTAAACCACACAGTAGCAACTCAGGTTTTCAGGAGATGGGGGACGCCGTGCTGCGACCTATTTGCAACTCCACTAAACACCAAGTGCCAAGGTTCTTCTCCTTGATCCCACATCAGGGAGTACCAGCTATGGATGCTCTAGCACAACCTTGGCCAACAGGGCTACTTTATGCCTTTCCTCCAATTCCACTTCTCCCCAAAGTTATTCAAAAAGCTTCTCAATTGGGGTCCTCAATGATACTGATTGCCCCATACTGGCCTCGTCAGGTATGGTTTCCTTACCTGAAGAAGCATGCGGTGGGCGATCCGTGGACTTTAGACCTAATTCGGACTTGCTAATCCATCAGTCGGGACATCGGCATCAGTCCCTTCAATCTTTGAAATTGACAGCTTGGCTCCTCCACTTCCGACTTTAGTCAGAAGGCACACACTAGACCGGAAGTTGTTCACATTTTATCTTGACCCACAAACCCACCACTAACAAATTGTACCTCAGTAAGTGGAAGAGGTTTGCTATCTGGGCTCAACTCAAGGGCTTAGACCCTATCACTGCTCCTGTCCCAGAGGTTTTGAAATTCTTAACATCCCTGTTTAGTCAAGGATCTTCTGTCTCAACTATTAAAGTCCAACTAGGCTATCTCTAAATTCCACGAATCCATGGATCCTCCTTTGATGAGCAGCAGACTATGCAAAACTTTCATTAAAGGTGCGAGCCTATTAAGACCCCAATTTTTCATCCTGCACCTCCGTGGGATCTTGATTTGGTGCTTGGCATTAACATCTTCCCCTTCGAACCGGCTGCTACATGTGAGTTAAAATATCTGTCTTGGAAAACTGCCTTCTTAGTTGCAATTACTTCTGCAAGAAGAGTTTCAGAGCTTCAAGCCCTGTCTATTAAGCCACCGTACTTGATTTTCCACAAGGATAGAGTATCACTTAGGCCTAATCCATCCTTTGTCCCAAAGGTCTGTTCTAGTTTCTGTCTCCAACAATCTCTAGAGCTACCAGTTTTCTTCCCAAAATTCTCCAATGAAGCAGAATACACTCTACATAAATTGGATGTTCACAGGCAATTACGCTTCTATTTAAACAGGACTCAGCAACTTCGTAAGTCAGACCAGTTGTTTGTGTCCTTCTCAGATAATAAATTGGGCCAAACCATCACAAAAGCTACTATCTCCAAATGGATCAGAGATTGCATAACTCAGGCTTATTCTTCTTCGAATAAGCAACTTACAACATCTATCAAAGCTCATTCTACCAGAGCTATGGCTACTTCTATAGCTTTTCATTCCAAGCTCGCTATATCGGAAATTTGTGCTGCGGCTACTTGGTCCAATCCGCACACTTTCATTTCCCACTACAAATTGGATGTGGCATCTAAAGGACGAGCTTCATTTGGTTCCACGGTACTCAGGAGTGTTTTCCAGTGAGCCACCCAGGATTCAGGTGCTAGGGGCTGTCCCATCAGTCAGAATGTAGGCGAGATAGGATCACATAACATCTTTTAGTTATGTACTCACCATAACTTCAGATGTTTGGGATCCATCTCGCTTCATTCTAATACCCACCCTCCTTCCCCTGCCTTGGAGATCAGAAGAGATTGAGCGGTTTTGAGTTCTACTGTTTTATCTTGTTTCATCTGACGATGTTATATAAGCAGGGCGTGCATGTGTGCATGTATGCGGACAAACTAGATCTGGGGGACTGGTAGTGGTGCATCCTGGGATATAGTAAGCTCAGCCAATAAGAGACTTCGCTCTTTGGCATAAGCGTGCCGAGTCGGAGCCGAGGGATCGGCTCCGAACCCATCAGTCAGAATGTAGGCGAGATGGATCCCAAACATCTGAAGTTATGGTGAGTACATAACTAAAAGTTTAAAGTGGCAGAAAGCACCCCTGCGCTACCAGGCTATAACTCATTACACATCTTTTGGCCTTGAAACATGGACCAAAGCTCCAAAGGCGGTGGTGTGTCCATATTCATAAAGGATATGCACACCTCCAGACTAGTAGCCCAGCATGACGCATCTGAAATACTTCAGGTACAACTATCATTGGGTAAGATGGCAGTCCACGTCATAGCCTGCTATAGGTCCCCAATCATGTCCCTAGACTATCACTGCACGTTCCTAGGCACCCTGGAATCTATCAAGGTCCAACACAACACTCTCTTACTAGGTAACTTCAACTATCCCTCCATCAACTGGGGAAACTACTCAAGCACCAATACACTGGCCCAGCACTTCCTGGAATTCATCAATTCCAGTGCCCTGGACCAGCTCATTCTCACCCCCACTAGGGGAAGCAACATCCTTGACCTGGTTATTACTGACATGGGCGACTGTTGCTCTACATCAATAGTCAATCCCTCCCTGGTCAGATTCGACCATAAACTAATCACCATGGAAATTCATATCTCACCCACACCCTCCGCAAAGGTAACTACCTTGAAAAACTTCTCCAAAGTAAACTTTGGACTCCTAAAAACAGAGGTGGCTAACTTCACAGCACTCATGCCAATGGAAACATACACCAGTGCACTGTACGAACATGTACACAAATGCATGGAACTAGCCATACCCAACAGAACCAAGATGCTCTCCTCCAAAAACAGAAAACCAATCTGGTGGTCCCCTGCCATTAATAAACTCCACAACAGAAGAAATAAACTTTTGCAGAAAAGGGTGACGTCCCAAGACTGGAAATACTCCCTTATTAGCCTCAACAAAAAGTTGAGATCCCCTCATCAAATCCTCTAAAGCCAGCTATGAAGGCAGAATTGCAGCAGACACTAAAAATAATCACAAAACCTTCTGTAGCTATATCAAGAACCTCTACGGCAATACCCAGATTTGCTCTGAGATACTGCACAATGGTACCTCCTATACTGAGCCAACAAATGTTGCCAACATACTGGCCGACAGATTCACTGCCAACTTTATCCCCCCCCCCCCCAAAGGACCAATCACAATACTGGAAGAATGCAAGGCACCCAGCATTACTGCAGCACAGGTTAAAGTTGCATTGTCCAAGGCCAAGAATACAGCTTCCATGGGACCAGATAATATGCCTGGCTGTGTTCTACATGAACTACAAAGCGAACTGACACCACATCTGTATGCCCTGTTCAGTCACAGCCTCACCTTAGGCTTTGTCCCTACCCTCTTCATAAAGGGGGAGCGACTCATCCCTCTCCATAAAGGGGGGGGGGCGACTACAGACCCTGGGAATTATTGTCCCATTAGTCTGACGAGTCTGATATGTAAAGCTATGGAGCGCATCATCATGGACTTGATTAACAAAGATATAGGAAATCTCCAAACTCTAGACCCCACACAATTTAGCTTTGTGAAAGGGAGATCATTTCTGCTCAACCTGATTGACTTCTTTGAGTCAGTCACCAGGGCTGTGGATGAAGGTAAGGCAGTGCATACAGCCTACCCCAGTCTGGCCAAGGCCTTTGATACCATTCCTCACTCGGGAATTATTGATAAACTCATCAAACTAGGCATCAACCCCTATATCAATAGGTGGGTTGTAAACTGGCTCACAGATAGAACACACAGTGTAAAAGTAGCGGACTCCAAGTCAGACTGCCAACCAGACACGAGTGTAGTCCCACAGGGATTGGTCCTGTGTCCTCTGTTGTTCAGCATCTACTTCTCAGAAGTCCAGGCCAACACAAAGGGACTCTGGCTGACCAAGTTCACAGACAACTGCAAGCAGGGAGCCATTATTAACTCCCCAAGTGATGCAGACATCCTACAGGAAGGCCTCACTGAGACCAATGACTGGTGTTGAAACCATGGCCTTAAGCTTAATGCCAAAAAATGCATCGTCATCCCCTTCTTTAAAAACTCAGTTCCCACTAACTGCCACCTCAATGGGAGCCCACTGAACATTGAAGGCATTATAAGAGATCTGGGGACACAGGTTGACAGAAACCTCTCCTTCGACCACCACATTGCCACTGTGGTCAGAAAGCCCTTCTATGTGGCACATCTCATTATCAAGGGTTTTGCATCCAGGAAGAAAGAGGTCATCGTCTCTCTCTCTACTCTTCCCTCATTAGACCAATCATCCAATCATCAAGTATAATGCCCCATTTCGCATGTACCTAACTAGACAACTCCAACAGCTGGAGAGGCCACCGAAGTAACTCACGAAGTGGATCCTAGGCATTAAACACATGTCCTACATGGACAGACTCAAAAGACTCCAGCTATTCTCTGTCTCATATCGCCTACTTAGAGGCGATCCCTGCTTGACGTACAAAGCCATGTCTGACCCAGCTCTGTTAGAAATGCTACATGTAAAGAAATCCCACTCCCTCCGCACCACACGTTCCAGAGACCTCAACCTCATTACCACAATCAACAGAACATGCTGGAGGGACAGGTTCCTCACCCAGAGACTGACCATGCTCTGGAACAGACTTCACATACGTGCCAAGCAGAGCACCTCACTGACCCTCTTTCAAGAGGAATCTTGATGAGTGGATGGGTAATAGAAAGTTCACCCCGGGGATCACTCCAGTGGCTGTACTTGATAGAGGCACTGGGAACTAATGTTGGCCGGCACAATGCCAGGGGACTTCTATGGGCTAGGCTTGTAAAGGCTCCAGGGCCATTAGCCTAGTTCACACCTATGAACCTATGACGGGAATGGACCCCATTCCTAAGTCAAAGTACAATTCTTTCCCAAAGAGTATTAGAAGATGTACCAGAAAATCGAAAAGTAGAAGGATTCTAATCTAGGATATATATGGTACCCAAGAAGGAGAGAACCTGGAGACCTGTTTTGGACCTGTCTTTTTTAAGTTTGCATGTCAAGGTTCCAAAGTTCAGAATTCTTACTGTGCAATCTCTCTTACCCCTAATCCCTCCTCTAAATTGTTTAACACAATATACCCATTCACAGAAGCTTCAAACACTTTTTATGATTTTCTATTTCTGTTTTACATTTTCAGTTCTCTTCTTTACCCTTTGTTTTGTCTACAGCCTTAAATGTATTCACGAAGTTTCTAACACCAGTGATTGCTTTTTGCAGATTGCAAGGCATCCATATTCTTGCTTACTTGGACAATTATCTTATTTTTGTAGACTGTATTCAGAATTATCAGGAATGTCTACTCTTTTGTCATGAATCTATTTCACACTTTAGGCTTCAACTGTATTTGGAAAAATCATGATGTATTCTTCCCAACAGATAACCTTTCAATGATGCCTGCTAGACACGTCAAATAATGGCATTCCTGCCTCAGGAGAAAGTAATCATTTAAAATGAGCTATTTCTTCAGTTATCCTTTCAAACTCTTATATCAGCAATGGAATTCCTCAGAATGTTAGAATACATGGCGTCTACAATTGTCATGATTCCTCTAGCTAGATCTTAAGCATGAGGAAAATTCAGTGGCTTCTCAAGTCATTCTGGATTCAGCACCAGCACCGTCTGCCTTTTTAAATTCTTGTACTGAACTTTCTCAGAGAGGAACTTCACTGATGGATAGACCAGTTAATTAACCCTGTATCCCACTCTTCCAGTTTCTCCCTCAGTCCCTTTCCAGTTTGTAAAAACAGATGCCTCAGACATTTTAACTGAGGAAGCTGTATTCAAACAGAAGCAGGTAAACATCCAAGAAATGAAAGTAGTGGGAAATGTCCTGAAATCCTTAAACCATTTGGGGACTCCAGGACTCTTATGGCAACCACATATAATACTACTGCTGTGTGGCACATAAACAAGGAGGGACCAGGTCATACCCCCTCTGCATACTAGCCATGATAACGTGGAAACTTGCAATACAGCACAACGTATCCATCCAAACTACTTTCATTCTGTCAGAGCAGAATACTGTGGGAGACTTTTCTAAGCAGGTCTATGACAGACCCCCTTTATGTTAGACATAGTGGGTCTTGCAGGAGATTACCCACTTATGGAGAACTTCCCAAGTAGACCTACTTGTTCCTATTCCCACCCCAGTTAAAAAAAAAATCTGCTTCAAGACTCATTGCAGAAAGGCCTGGAAGACGGATGCCTTCTATTTCCAGTGTACGTGAATGTTCCTGTATGCCTCCCTCAACTCCTCCTGTGCTAATCAGAGTTCTTTTAAAGATCCAAAAAGACTCGCCATAGATAATATTAGTAATTCTCCTTTGCTCCAGACAATAGTGTTTCTTCCTTCTGTCTCATGGAAATAGCCAAGGGCAAGCACCACAAACCTCCCCACAGGACGGACTTACTCACGCAGAACAAGGTGTCTGTGATATACCCCAACCTATAAATTCTTCATCTAATAGCCCAAATGATAGAATTTTATTCCCTGTCTGGCACTTGTTTCTGAGGATGTGCAACAGGTATTAAAAGTAAAGAAACTTGCTATTAGAAAATCTTATTACTTGGTCAAGTGGAAGAGATTTTCTGGTTGATGCCATAAAAAGGACCAGGACCCTTTAAAGGCGGAAACTCCTTTGGTTCTCCAATACCCATGTGAACTGCTTAACTCTTACCTTTCTTATTCATCAATTAAAATTCATCTTTCAGCCATTTCTTTCTGTCTTCCTTTAGATCCTACTTTCTTCTTTTTCTCTAGTAAAACATCTTTCGAAAGGGGGTACTGCACATTTGTCCAAACAGACTAGGACGTCTTGGGATAACTACTTGTATTTTACTAGAAAAATGTACACTCTGCCTTTCAAACCAGCTCATTTGGGTGGGAGGGTGGCCTAATGATTAAGGTGTTTGCCTTACAAGCAGAAGGTGCAGGGTTTGAGTCTCACAAGGGATAATTGGCTAGGCTGAAAATGGCTCGCAAGGGCAGTTAGCTTAGTACTAATCTATGAACCTATGAACCTATGAGATTGACATGGAAAACAGTGCTACTCACTGCTCTGAGTATGGCTAGGATGGTGTCTGAGTTGCAAGCTCTTATAGCAATTTGTTCTTACCTTACCTTACCTTTCATAAGGATAGTATGTCCTTAAGAACCAACCCTTCCTTCGTGCCAAAAGTGGAATCAGAATTTACTATAAATCAATCTGTTCATTTGTCTGTCTTCTTTCCTGAACCAAAAAATAAGGCAGAAAAAATCCTGCGTTCTCTGGATTTCCACAGACTAATCAGATACTACATTGACAAAACAAAGGTCTTCAGAAATTTTGTTTGGTTGTTCGTTGTCTGTGAAGGTAACAAGAAGGGACAACCAGTGAGAAAACGGACATTGATTTTCCCATGCTGTTCGATTTTGCTATTCCCTTTAAGCTCAGTGCCCATTCTGCCAAAGCTATGACTACTTCTAGAGATTTTTGGAAAGTGGTGGATTCAAAAAGTATTCTAGAAGGGACAACTTTATTATCTATACATACTTTCACTTGGCATTATAAAACTGACTCCTTCTCCAGATCAGGAAAGGGTTTTGTTAGGACTATTCTACAGTTCCTATTTTTATTATAGAGATTTCTTCTGTCCTCCATCCATTTTTCCATCCATCCATCCACAACCCCTTTCCCATTTTTGCACATAAGGTCAGGGTGTCACTTCAACAGTGACAGTCATCTAGAGCCAAGGTTTACATAAATCACAAACAAGACATAAACATTTTGTCTATTCTTTCAACCTCCTGTCTAGTAATTTGTTTTAATTTTCCAGACACTATAATTTCCAGAAATTCAAAACAAAACAAGAGCCAGGCCACCCGAAGCTCTCTCCCAAATCACATTTAATAAAGTCAGTAAAACAAACACTGTGGTAGTAATAAGCCTGTCAAACTGTCAGTCTCGAGATACGAGTGAATTGACTTTTGATTATTCTCTTTTTCTGTTGAAGAGAGTGGCAGCTCAAAAAAGAGAAAAATGCTTTTCAAAAACTGGGCTTTCTGAAAATCTGTGTGGTCACTTTCCCTCCGAGTTGACAGCTATGTTTTTGGAAAGGGAATACACTTCAGCTCTTATTTTGGAGATGCGGGAAAAGATGTGGACTGGTAGAAAGGACAAATATGCCCCCATTGTTTTATATGGCATCAAGGATGTCAGTAGGTACAACAACCAATGCAGCTTCCAAACCAACATGTTGTTGAATGTTTCCTTAGATCCAGAGGGATTCAGGGGATTATACAGAAAAACTGTTTTTTGTTACAGCAATATTTTTGATTTGTAGGTACTTTTAGGAGGGGCCCTCATTTACGTTTAAGAACAAGAAGAACATCAAACATTGTAGGTACTTTTAGGAGGGTCCCTCATTTACATTTAGGAACAAGAAGAAAATCAGACAACTTTTGGAAATGCCTACTAAACCTGATTTAGTTTTTTCGGCCACTAGGAAATGCAGGCGGTGTAGTGTTGTATTATCAACGGTGAACTTGATGACTTTTGGAAGATAAGACTTAATGGTATATGTAAAAGGGGAAAGTTCAACTGCTGGTCCGATCGCGTGGTTTACTTGGCTACCTGTGATTCGTGCAGTGCTCTCTACATGGGCAAAACCCAGAATGCATTAAATAAGAGGATATACCAGCATGACTATAGCATTAGGCACAATGACAGTAAAAGTGCCTTGGCTAGACATGCGAGCACCTACATGTATTTTAAAAAGTTTAGATGTGAAGTTGTTCTGTCTCGCCATTCATTCTTTGCTGATGGGTTCGGAGCGGATCCCTTGGCTCCGAGTCGGCCAATTGCAAAGCTCAAGGTCTTCAAATAGCTTGAGGCCAAGTCCCTATCCCGTGATGCACCTAGAGTTACCTCAGATGTAGTTTGCCACTGCAACAGATCGGAGGTTCTGAATTAGCTCAGGCCAGTAAAACTTATTTTTCATATATTCCTCCCTTATATTGATATCTAGATAGTTTTAGGTAGTTTTAGATAGTTTTATAAAGCTCTTATAGCTTATTGGTGTGATTACCTATATTGTATTCCCTTCCTTTAGTATGCTTTAAATTTCAAGTTGGCCTCTTGTTTTAGGCCTAGTTTAAAGATTTTCTGATTACTAGAGTGTGTTTAGTCAGTGACCTTTTGTCACTACTTATACTAAATAGTTAGATAACTGTATAGTCAATTTAATATCTAGATAGTTATTTGCTGTGTGGTGTGACTTAGCCATAAATTTCTAAAGAATTACTGTTAAGGATTTTTGCAGTTGACAGTTCATAGGTTCATAGGTTCATAGGTTGGTACTAGGCTATCAGCCCTAGGGCCTATACAAGCCTAGCCATAACAATTCCCTGGCTATTTCTTCCCACATTATTTACTTTCCTGGACCCCTGTCTAGCAGGGCGACTGACGTGATCCCTGGGGTGAATTTCCTTTCTCCCATCCAGTCGTCAGAGTTCCTTTTGAAGAGGTCCAAAGAGGCACTCTGCTTGACATGTATGGGCAATCTATTCCAGAGTCTGGGGAGTCTCTGGGTCAACCTATCCCTCCAGCATGTTTTGTTTATTGTGATGACAAGGTTTAGATCCCTGGAGCGTGTAGCTCTGAGGGATTGGGATTTCTTTAGGTGTAGCATGTCCAACAGCTCTGGGTTTGACATGGCCTTGTATAGCAGAGATCACCTCTGAGTAGGCGATATGTGACAGAGTATAGCTGGAGTTTTTAAAGGGCGGGCATCTGCTTTAGGCCTGTGATTCTTTTAGTGAGGTATTTCTGTTGCAGATGTCTTGAGAGGTACATACCAAATGGGGTTGTATTCTATAATGTCTAATGAGGGATGAGTACAGTGGGACAATGACCTCCTTTTTCTGGATGAAAAGCCCGTGATGAGGTGTGCCACATAGAAGGATTTCCTGACTGTGGCGATGTGGTTATCGAAGGTGAGACACTGTCCACCTGTGTCCCTAAGTCTCTTATCACACTTTCTGTGTTAGTGTACTGCCACCTATATGGTAATTCATGGATACATGTTTTTTCCCCCCAATACATTTCTTGGCATTGGCCCATGGCTCTGGCACCAAGCATCTGTTTCTGTAAGGCCCTTTTGTAGAGTATCCACATCATTTGATTCAAGTTTGCAGTTATCTGCAAACTTTGTTAGTAGTCCCTTAGTGTTGACCTGTACTTCAGAGAAGTAGATGCCAAACAAGAGCGGCCCCCCACTTGTCACTTGTCTGGAGCTGGATTTGGAGTCAGCTACTTTTATAGTGTGGGTTCTATCAGTAAGCCATTTAGCAACCCATTGGGTGACATAGGGATTAATGCCCAACTTAGTAAGTTTATCTATGATTCCAGAGTGGGGGATGGTGTCAAAGGCCTTGTCTAGATAGGCTGTGTGGACCACCTTACCCTCGTCCATGGCTCTGGAGACTGATTCAAAGAAGTTAATCAGGTTCAGGAGACAAGATCGCCCTTCACAAACCCAAACTGGGTGGGGTCCAGTGTTTGAAGGTTGCCAATGTCTTTGTTTATAAGTTCCATGATAATACGCCCATGGCCTTGCAGATAAGGCTTGTCAGACTGATGGGATGGGATCCAAGGTGGATTTCGGATTGGGATCAAGGTGGATCCCACTTGAGTGGCATAACTGTAGCTCTAAAGGTGAGGCTATGATTAAACATGGTGAGGTGCCAGTTCATATTGTAGTTCATGTAGTACACAGCCCGGGATGTCATCTGGTCCCATGGATGCTGTATTCTTGGCTTTAGAGTCGTTTTGTACCTGTTGAGATGGGCCGGTATTGGATGGGCCATTTAGGGGTGAAGTGGCACTGAATCGATCTTGGCCAGGATATATCCTTTGGATCAGTATAGTAATTTTTTGTCTGATATAACTATTGTTTAGAGTATATTTAAACACTTAGATAAGGCTTAGTGTGTTTTTATAGCAGCTATCCTTTTTCATTGTATAGTCTGCTTATCTTTAGTATTGTGTGATTTAGACAGACTTCGTTTTCTGTCACTTTAATATTTAGATTATTATTAGTGTGTGTGTGTGTGTGTGTGTGTGTGTGTGTGTGTGTGTGTGTGTGTGTGTGTGTGTGTGTGTGTGTGTGTGTGTGTGTGTGTGTGTGTGTGTGTGTGTGTGTGTGTGAGACTTAGCCTGAATTTTTAAAGAGCTTTTGCTTGATAATTACTGTTAAGGTTTTTTTTTGGTAGTTGACAGTAATTTTCTGTCAGAGATAATCATGGCTGACCAAGATAAGTATCCCAAGTCAGGCTTAAAAAAAGTGACCTAAATGTGGCCAAAAGATGTCTGCAACTGACAGCCATGTCATCTGTGTGTACTGTCTAGAAGCCCTGCATTTACAGGATAGCTGCTCCATATGCCATTCCTTCTCCTCCAGGAAAGAAAAAGGAAATTAATAGACAGAGGTTTGTTGAAACCCTCCTTCCAAGAAGCTTTGAGTGACCAAGATGGATCAGCAAGTACTCAAAGACTTTTGAGACAAAAAAATCGAAATCAAAGAAACCTTCGACTTTGGCTCCACAGACATTGGAACTGACAGTCTTTTCTTTTTGAAGCCAGTCCCCAGTCTTGGAACCGGTATCTGAAATTCATAAGAGTCTGTTATTACAATTGGTACCACCTTCGGTCCGTTCATCTCGGCCCTCTATTAGCCTTTCTGATCTGGATGTAGATTGTGTGGTGCAGAAGCTGTTACAGGTACCGGCCTTTGCAAAAATTTTATCAGCTCCAACCCAAATGTCTTCGGAGCTGAAAACTCTTACACCAGCTAAAACTGTTCCTCCTCCGAGCCATACCTGTCCTTCGGAGCCGGAGGAGTTGGGCCTGTTGATTGTGGAATCCTCAGAGCCGATGCCTGCTCCAGTGTCTTCTGCTCTGTTCACTCTGGCATCTTCAGTGCCGATCGAGGACTCTAGGAGCCGACACTCTCTGGTTGGGTCTGGGTAGGATAGTCAGACCGACTTTTCGGTTCCAACTCTGCCACTCGAGGTTTCGGCTCATATGAGCCCAGCTCCTACCTCTGGCTCGGAGCCCACTGTCCAAGTGCCGGGGGGTATCGACGGTTTCCTTGGATCCGTCGATTCCCTCGCATCGGAGCAGAGGTTCTTTCGATGACATGAGGAGAGTTATGTCTCCTAAGACATCCTCGACCTCAGGTCTGGCTACCTCCTCCCCTAAAGCGCCTGTGTCTGCTTCTGCCTCACAGATCCTGACCAAGTGTAGAGACCCAGAGCCTCAGGAAGCCCCATTGGGTGGTCCTTGCTTTTCCGAGACCTCACCAGAAGCTCCCACTGATGAGGTTCCCAGGAAGAGAGTTTGTAAGAGGAAACATCTAGACTCCCCTCAGGAGTCTCTAACATCTGATACTGACTTGGATGAGTCAGAAGGGTCCCCATGGTCCCCCTCTGAAGATATCTCATTTGCTGAGATACTTGAAATCCTTGGGCAGAGGGGTGACTGGCAGTCCAAAAACCCTACTGAGGATGAGTCATTTCTCCTGAAGGCTTTTGGGTCTCAGCCCTCCAGCTCTTGGGTGTCTCCACCCTTCGATGAGCTTATGCAACTGGTCTCATGAAGGGCGTGGGAGTCTCCAGCTACTATGGAGCCTGTCCCTAGGAGGCCTAATAAGTTTATATCTGCCCCCAGGATAAATCTTTTTTGTCAAAAGGTGTGCCAGTTGATGCCATGGTGGTGGTGGCTGCCACCAAAAAGGAAATGTCTGAAACTTCCTTCTCTATCCATCCTCCTAACAGAGACTCCAAGATCATGGATAGATATGGGAAGCACATGTTTAGTTCGGTGACCTTTGCAATCCGTTTGCTTAACTATTTAACCCATTTTACTAGACTACAAAGAAATCTCCTTAAAGAGCTGGGAGATGCTCTTCAGGGTACAATAGCTGCAGGAGTTTTAGACAAAGTTGCCTCCCAGTTTGCTACCCTCAACCCCATAGTGAACTTGTCCATGCGTCTCATTTCATATGCAGCTGATGGAATGAGTAGGGCAGCGGGTACAGGAGTTGCTCTTAGGAGACACTCCTGGATGCGCTTGTGTTCTTTCGCAGAGCCCTTCAAGTCATCCTTTGTGAATACTCCATTTGATGGCTCATCCCTTTTTGGGCCCAAAGTTAAGGCTACTTTGACCAGGTGTGAGGAAGAGGGAAACACTCTGTCTGCTGTCGAAGTCCGTTTTTTCCACCCATACCAGACCCTACCCCAAGGGTCAAAAGGGAGGAAAAATGTGGTTCCGAAAAGCCCAAGGAGCCTTTCAGGACACACGTGGTCAACCCCCCTCCACGGGCAGAGGAGGGGGCAATAATGGAAGACACCTCCCTCGCAGAAGAGGGGGTCCACAAAACCAGGGTGACAGAGATCACTTCTTTGGGAAGCCCTACCAGCGCTCCTGAAAGGAGGCCCGACTGTCCTGCTCTGAAGGCAGTCGGGGGTCACTTTTCTTTGTACCCAGATGCTTGGCTCAAAATAACAAAAGACAGCTGAGTACAAAGTATCATTTCCAGAGGATACTTCATCCCATTCGCCACACCCCCTCCACCGACAAGAAAAATCCCGGGCGTTCCACCCAGTTACAGGGAACAAGCAACAGTAGAGGTCCAGACGTTGCTAAGAAAAAGAGTCATACAACCAGTCCTAGCAGACCAGACAGGGTCCAGAACTTACTCAAGATTCCTTTTAGTTCCAAAAAAGACAGGAGACTGGAAACCCACATTGGGCCTCAGCAGACTGAATAAATTTGTAAAGAAAGAGAAGTTCCAAATGGTCGCGCTTCAGTCGATACTTCCCGTCTTAGGGAAAGACAATTGGATGTGCTCAATAGATCTCCAAGATGCGTGCTACCACATGGAAATGGCCAGGCCATCCAGGGGATCATCTGTGCTTCTGGCTGGGAGCCAATCATTACCAGTTTCGAGCCCTGCCCTTTGGTCTTATTACAGCCCTCAGAGTCTTCACCAAGTGCATGGCAGTGGTCACGGCTCACCTGAGGCATTTAGGATTCCAGGTGTTTCCGTACCTAGACGATTGGCTCTTTACTGCCACCACCAGGCATCATCTCACTCAGGCCAGGGAGTCCACTCTGTCACTCTGCAATCAGCTGGGCATTACAATAAATTCTGAAAAACTCTGCCTTGTCGCCATCGCAGCATATTGTCTTTATCGGAGCAGAACCGGACACCACCACCACCACACTAAGACTTCCAGTAGAAAGAGTCTTTCTTCTCCATCAGCATGTCCGCATTCTAATATCCAAAGACAAAGCACCAGCATCAAAAGTTCTGAAATTGTTAGGCATGATGGCAGCAGCAATTCTAGCCATACCACTAGGTCGTTTGCAGATGCGGATACTACAATGGCTGCTGTTCACTCAGTGGTCTTACCAGGAGCTCCCCATATCTCACATGCTAATGATTACAAATTCCTGCAAAAAGGATCTTCAGTGGTGGTTGACCTCTGTTCATGTTACGATAGGACGCCCATTTGTGCTACCCCCGCCAGTGGTCACAGTGGCCATGGACGCTTCCCTGATAGGGTAGGGGGGGGCATTTTCAGGGAAAGACAGCCCAAGGCACATGGACCGATCAAGAGACACATCTGCATATCAATGTCCTAGAGATAAGAACAGTACTTTTGGCATTGCAGTACTTCCAGGACTCTCTTCCTCTGGGTATGATTGCGATTCAGGCGGACAACATGTCAGTGATCTGGTATTTGAACAAACAAGGAGGAACCAGATCTTACCCCCTTTGTCGCGAGGCCCTCAGAGTACGGCGGTGGGCTATTTCCACCCAGCGCTTTCTGTTAGCAACGCACATCCCAGGGAAATCCAATGTGATAGCAGACAATTTCAGCAAAGAAATTTTGTTGCCCCACGAGTGGTCCCTCAAGATGGAAATAAAGGACAGGATATTCCGCAGGTGGGGCCAGCCTTGCTGCGACCTTTTTGCCAGTCACATGAACACCAAATGCAGAAGCTACTTCGCCCTGATTCCCCTTCTGAGAGAAGCCTCAAGGGATGCACTCATTCATGATTGGCCCCCGGGTCTCCTCTATGCATTCCCACCAATCCTGTTGATACCCAAGGTACTACAGAAAGCCAAAGCCCTGGGAAGGACCATCATTCTAATAGCTCCCTATTGGCCTTGTCAGATTTGATTCCCCTTCCTTTGACTTCATCTTTTAGAGGACCCCTGGATTCTGGACCCGGTTCCAGACCTTCTGACGCACTTGTCGGGGGACTTCATCCCTCTCTGCAGTCCCTGAAGCTGACAGCTTGGCTGCTCCAATTCCCATCATAGCCACGTTCCATAAACTTTCCAATGAGGCGAAGCAAATTCTCCTTTCCTCTCATAAATCCTCTATGAGGAAGCTGTACCTCAGCAAATGGAAAAAAAATTCTATATGGGCCTCTAAAAACAATATCGATCCTTACCAAGCACCTATGGCCTCTATTCTAGAATTCTTAACCATGATATTCAGTAAAGGAGCTGCAGCAGCAACAGTCCTTGTTCAACTTGCTGCCATTTCTAACTTTCTTCTGGGATTTGAAGGATTGAATATTGTGTCACACAAATTATCCAAAGCCTTCCTCAAAGGGACCTCTCATATTAGACCACTTGTCAAATCTCCCTATTCTCCATGGAATCTAAATTTTATGCTTTCCCGCATAATCCTTCTGCTATTTGAACCAGCTTCTTCTTGTGACCTCAAATTTTTGTCATGGAAAACCATCTTTTTAGTGGCTATTACTTCTGCCCGCAGAGTGTCAGAGCTTCAGGCCTTATCCATCAAGCCTCCTTATTTGATATTCCGTGCTGATAGAGTCTCACTTCGAACAAACACCTCTTTCTTACCCAAAGTTTGCACTGAAACTAACCTCAACCAAATTATTGATTTGCCAGTTTTCTTCCCCAGCCATTCAAACAATTTAGATTACATGCTGCACAAACTTGATGTTCACAGACAGCTCAGATTTTATTTGGATAGAACAAATGATTTCAGGAAATTAGACCAGCTTTTTGTTTCATTTTCAGACTCCAGAAGGGTAGGCCAGTGGCTAAAACAACTCTTTCTAAATGGTTATCTGATTGTATCACCTTTGCTTATTCGGCTGCCAATATGCCTTTACAGCATAACATTAAGGCTCACTCAACTAGAGCTGTTTCTACATCCTCTGCCTTTTCTGCCAGACTTCCTATTGATAACATTTGCACAGCAGCCACTTGGTCAAAACCTCATACCTTTATCACTCATTACAAAGTTGACAGGGCCTTTAGGGACAGGGACTCCTTTGGATCCACGGTCCTGAGAATATACTCCCGTGAGCCACCCGAGGTTGATGGTGCTTGGGACGCTACCCATCAGTAAAACATGAATGGCGAGATAGAACAACTTCACATAAAGAAGTTATGTACTTACCATAAAGTTCCATGTGAGTTGTTCATCTCGCCTTCATTCTTACGTCCCTCCCTCCTACCTCCTGCTGGGCTTTTAGATGACCGAGATGCTGGATCCAGCCTGATCACTCAATCCTATGTCTTCTCTCGGGAGTGATAGAATGACATATGGTATTGTTATACACAGCAAACAAGATCTGAGGTAACTCTAGGTGCATCATGGGATAGGTACTTGGCCTCAAGCTATTTGAAGACCTCGAGCTTTGAAACTGGCCGACTCGGAGCCGAGGGATTGGCTCCGAACCCATCAGTAAAGAACGAAGGTGAGATGAACAACTCACATGGAACGTCATGGTAAGTACATAACTTCTTTTTTTATTTTTTTTTAACTTGGAGCAGATTGAACTGGGGCCGTATTCAGATGATTGGAGAAACAGACTGTTACAATGGGAAATGAAATGACAGCTTAAGTTGGATGCTGCGAGTGCACCAGGACTGAATGACAATATTTCGATTGTGAGTGAGCTGCAGGCAAGAGCAGCTCACATTTGACTGTTTTAAAAAGTTTGACAGGCTTATTGCTGTGACTGTATTGGGTTTTGAATCAGCTGTCATCTTAAGTTTACGAATGGGGTTTGCTGTTAGCACTTTTTTATGCCTTTAAACTTTAGGTGCCATTAAATTAAAAGGTTTGATGATTGGTGGTTATAAATGGGTGTGTTATAAACAGCTGATTTTATTCAAGTGCAAGTTGCAGTTCTTCCTTCACAGTTCTGAAGATGTCAAGGTATGATGAAAGCGCTTAACTGTGGAGAGTTTTTATTTTTTTTATTTTTCAGAAAGTTTTTATTGTGTTGCTACCGCAGTGTTTGTTTTATTGGATTTATTAAACATGATTTGGGAGAGCTTCGGACGGCCTGGCAATTGTTTTGTTTGGGATATTTTTATTTTGGAAGATCCAGTTCCAGTGCTCGTTTCATTGTTTAAATTTCCAAAAATGTCTTCTTTTCTTTACTGGCTCTTTTCCAAAAAATCCTCATTCTCTTACATTCTATGAATACATATTCCTTTGGCTCCTTAGTCAAGCACATAATATATTTCCTTCTGTAAGCACATTTATACTTTATCAGAGCTTTGACTGGCAGTTTGTTTAATGTCCATAGCCACACAAAGTCCGACCATTATAGAACTTTTAAAAATCTTTTTAATCTCTCTTTACTACTTTTCTATATCCATATGGCCTACTATTCTGGGGATCCACAACATAATAGTATTTTTTAAAATACCAGTTTATTCTACATCATGAAGTTTGTACATGTAATTTTCACATAAGGATCTTATCCCAATATTAATTCCCATTGCTACAGTGGCATTTAGGTTGTATGGGTTGTGTGTTGCCCCAAGGCACAACAACTTTCTATTTTCTAAAAGCTCTGGCTCCATCTCTCACTTCCAGTGTTAATGTTGGCTGGACATACTTATAGAGGGAAAATCAGCAGACAGAGTGGAAAATCTTCAGTACTTTCTTGATGCCTTGTGAAGAAGCAGATCAGCAGTTTCACTAATAGCAGCAGATGGCCTTCAGTTTCTATTTGGCCCTTCCTCACAGGAAATGCATTTATCTGATGTATGTATATGTATATGTATATATATATATATATATATATATATACAAGGCACATCCAACAATTAGAATGTCCACAGAGGTTCCTTACTAAAAGAATACAGAGAGTAAATAACATGTCCTGTGAAGACTGCCTCAAAGCCATATCCCTGTATTCTGTTTCTACATGCTGTTGAGGGGAGATATATGTCTGTCATACAAGGCATCATCAGGCCACACTCTGATAGACCTCCTGCTTATCCTCAAAACAAACAGCACTAGAATTACCCATTCTAAAGATTTAAACATTGCTTGTGATATAAATAAGACCTGCTGGAGAGTCAGATATGTATCCCAGAGTAAGCCTTCTCTGTAACAGACTCCCCATCCATGTGACGCAGAGTCCCTCCGTAACCCAGTTCAAGTGCCTATTGTCTTAAGTAGTCTTAGTCGCCAAGGATGATGAATAAAATTCTTTTATTGTTCCAAACAAAAGTGAGTGCTTTCGTCTACCTCTGTAGACTTCATCAGACAAATGAGAACTGGCACCATACTATATTTATAGAACACTTAATTGTCTCAATAAAACAATTAATACATTAAATTGAAAAATTGAGAAATTGTAAAAAATCATCTGTATCACATTGATCAATTAAAACCACACAGTGAAAAAAATAGTAAACAATATCTAACTTATTAAAAAACGTCTATATATGTTTTTCCAATTTGTTGTATGTACATGAACTACTACAGTTTTATACTTTTAACATAGCTTATAGCTAACAACTAAAAACTAAAAACTAGTGTTTTTAATGTTTTTAATGTATATTACTATTCATTTTTATTTTTATTTTCATCTTTAAGATACCTTAAATATTAAAATCAAAAATGAAATAGAAATAAAAATGAAACCATAATAAAAATAATATAATTTATAGAAATGTTAAAATTGATATTTAAAAATTAATTTATACTTTCCCTGCTCTATCAAAAGATTTTGTTATATAGGGAAGTGAGTTGGCAGCTGAGGCTGAAGGCTAACATTTTCCCTGGCTTAAATGAATATATTAGTATCAAAGCCATTTTGGTTGATAGAGCAGGGAAAGTATATTTAAATATCAATTTTAACATTTCTATAAATATATTATTTTATTATGGTTTCATTTTATTTCTATTTCATTAATATTTAAGGTATCTTAAAGATGAAAATAAAAAAAAATAATATAATAAAAACATTAAAAACACTAGTTTTAGTTTTTAGTTGTTAGCTATAAAAGTATAAAACTGTAGTAATGTACATACAACAAATTAAAAACATATATAGAAGTCTTTAATAAGTTAGATATTGTTTACTATTTTTTCACTGTGGTTTTAATTGATTAATGTGATACAGAATTATTTTACAATAATTGTTTTATTGAATAATTGTTCTGTAAATATAGTATGGTGCCAGTTCTCATTTGTCTGATGAAGTCTACAGAGGTAGACTTCAAGCGTTTGGAACAATAAAAGAATTTTATTCATCATCCTTGGCGACTAAGACTACTATTTGTTGGTGTAATAGTCTTATGAGAACATTTGCTGTAGCCTATTGTTTTAAGACCAGAGTTAATGGCTAGAATTTGCATGTATAAATGTCCTTTATTGCTCTGGTTTCTGACCAGGTGTAAAGAATGTAAATGTAGTTTCTGTTAGCCTGGAAACGCAAGAGTAGTGTGAAGACTGATGTCATATGAAGCAGCTCTGTGTTATCAATTTAAAGAGAAAGAATCAGAGAGCTCAGAGCATTTTGTCTTGAGAACATCCAGCATCACCAGCACTGTCTTACCCAAGATGTAAGTTGTTTAGAACTGTGTTTTCTCTTAGAAATAGCTAGGAGTTCTGTGTTGATGTTAGAACTTTTCTACGGTATTATTTTAAGAATTTCTGTGTGCTCTCTGAACTTTTGACTAGCACTGTGTAGTAAGAAGTATTGTCTTGTGTTTCTATTGGCTTGTAGTGGTATGGGTAGAGCGAATTCCTGTAGCTTGTGTACAGTGATCACTGAAGGTGTTTGTACTCTAAATCAGCCACACAGTGAATACTCAGAGTTCAGATCACAATTGTTTTATTTCTTTTATTAGCTTAGTTAGTCAGGAAGAGCATGCAGCATGTCAGCAGAGGAGTACGGAAAGCTGACAAGGAGCCAGCTGGCTGACATGTGCCAGGTTAGGGGACTGGTGCATGGAAACCTGACTAAGGCAGACATGATTGCAGCTTTGGTCACAGCTGCATCAGAAAACAGCAACCATGAGGATGGTCAGACTGGCAGTGGAGATGTACCTTTCTGCAGAGGACTTAAAAATCCATCTGGAGCTAAAGAGACTTGAGTTTGAGGCCAGGCGTTTGGAAATAGAAGCAGCTGAGAAACTGAGATGTCTGCAGGCTGAGGAGAATGAGAAACTGCTGTGCCTGGAAGCTGAGGAAAAGGAGAGGCAGAGGCATCATGAGAGGGAGATGCTGACTCTTCGCCAGAGTTATGGAGGTATTGGGGAAGGGAGTGACTGAACCCCAGAAGCACAAAAGGTCAGTAAAGTTCCTCCACAGTTTAAAGAGGGGGATAATTTTGATAGTTTCATTCATATGTTTGAGAGGGTATGTAAAGAGTATGATGTTGACCAAAGGCTCTGGGTACGGTTCCTGACCCCCTTACTCCATGGTAAAGTTGTAACTGTGTTGTCTAAACTTGCTGATTGTGAATATTTTGATGATACTGCTGTTAAAAATCACTTGTTAGAATGTCTTAAGCTAACACCTGAAACGTATAGGAAAAAGTTTTGTGAGCATAGACGCAAGGCAGATGAAAGTTTGTGTGAATATGTTGCTGAACTCTGCACTTATTTTCATAGGTGGGTGAGTGGATGTCAGGTTGCCACTTTTGAAGGGCTGGCAGACCTTTTGGTGAGGGACCAAGCCATTAGCACTTTGCCTGAGGACATGAGGATCTGGTTAGCTGATAGAGAATGTGCTAATTCAGATGAGTTGGAGAAGAAGAGACCTATACCTAGCAAGCAGGGCATTCCTGCACAGGAAAGGGACCCCCAGTACTGCTCCTGGGTCTAAAGGAAGAATATGCTACTTCAGATGAGTTGGAGAAGAAGGGAGACCTATACCTAGCAAGCAGGGCATTCCTACACAGGAAAGGGACTGCCAGTACTGCTCCTGGGTCTAAAGGAACCCATGGTGGGTAGCACAGACTGCCCCATCAGACTCTGCCAGTAGCAGGGGAAGCCACTAGTCCAGGTACACATCCAGGACCTAGGGTTAAAAGTTTTGAATGCAACCAATGGGGCCATGTGGCATACAGATGTTCAAGGAGGCAAGGTGGGGAACAAAAGGTGAGAGAGCCAGTAAGTGGGAAAGGCAAAATGCCAATAGTAGGTTGTCTTGAGACAACAAGAGTACCAAACTACCATCCTGCAGATGTCCTGATAAGGAAGGATTTGGATGAGGCAGTACCATGGGTTTATGCAGATGTTATGTAGTCCAATCTCGCCTACATTCTTACCCGTGGGTTCGGATCCGAGTGTCGGCTCCGACTCGGCCATACTTTTTAGCTTGAAGTCTTTCTATTGGCTGGGTTAAGATGGTATCCCATTCTGCATTGCTCTCTATCCCCAGATCTCGTTTGCCGCTCGTGTAACTCGGACGTGGTCTCGCTCTTAGCTGTGGCTATGTACCCTTTTCTTCTTATATCAGGGAAATTTTTTGCAAAAAAAAAAAAGCTATTTTAATAGCTATTGTGTGTGTTCTTGACTGTATTGTGGAAAAGATGTGTTTTTTCTCTTATAGCATATTCTGTGGTATCCCACTAGCTGTTTCCAATGGGCTAGGCCCATTTCAGTTAGAAAACCTAGTCTGTCCCCTTGCTTTCCTTGTGTACTAACTCCTTCCCTTGGACTAAAACCGTTTAAATTAGAGGAATTAGTCCTCCCCCTCTTGTACTTGTGTCTAAGGACCGTTTGAGTTAGAGGTCTTTGTGTTGTTCTATTTGTTGTTTGTCTTGTTCCGGCGCTTGTGGCTGTTTGACCGTTGGTCTAATTTTGAGTTGGTTACTTGCTGTTTGTGGTAACTATGTCCAAAGATACTAAGGAGCATAAGCCCTCAGGCTTCAAGAAGTGCTCCAAGTGCAGTTATAAGATGTCCATCACTGATGGACACTCTGTTTGTGTGTACTGTCTGGGAGCGATTCATCTCCAGGAATCGTGTTGTTTTTGTCATGCCTTTAGCCCGCTTGTTCTTCAGGAAAGGAAGAACAAATTGATTTTGAAGGGACTTCTGAAACCCTCCTTCGAGGAGGGTCTGGAGAGTGCTTCCAGCTCTAAGGCAAAATCTTCCAAGGCAAAAAAGTGATCCTCGGCTCCATCAGTATCCTTGGAGCCACCGGAGAAAATAGCAAAATCTTCATCGACATCCTCGGCTCCATTGTACTCGGGGCCACAGGAAGTGTCAGTGGTTGTGGAACCTGCTTCGGTTCCAATTTTCTTAGAGCCTGTTCGGAGCCGGTCGCCTAGCATTAGACCGGTATCTCCTCCTCGCAGGTCTCCTTCAGGGAGGAGGTCTCGATCTCCTTCCCTATCCTCCAACTCCTCCAGGACCTTATCAGATGTGGACGTCGATACAGTGGTGCAGAGACTTCTTCAGTCACTGGTACTGGCTAAATTGTTTTCGGCTCCGACCCTGTCGGATCCGGAGCTGGTCCCTCAACCTACATCGATACTTCCTCCTCGGAGCACATCTCAGCTTTCGGAGCCGGAGTGCTCGGCTCCGTGTGATGTCCCCAGGTCAGTTCCAACAGCCCTTTCTGGCTTATCGGTTCTGACATCAGCTCCGACCCTGTCGGTGCCGTCCACGGGGTTCAGGACTCAGGATTCATTGGTCAGACCTGAGGGAGAGGCTTCGGGACACCTCTCGGCTCCTAGTCTCCCTCTCGGTGCTTCGGCGCGGGGAAGCCTGACTCCTGTCTCGGCTTCGGAGGCTGGTCATTCTTCAGATCCGGGAGGACCAGCCTTCGAGGCCATGCGGAGCGGGCTGGCCAGGTCATCAGCGGCATCATACGGGTCGGTCACTCTGTCCCCTACAACACCGGTGCAGGTCTCTGATCACCATCTATCTTTGGACAGCGGAGCCCCAAGGCCACAGGGTACCCCCACGAGTGGTCCCCATATTTCTGAGGGCCCCTCCGAGTTTTTGCCTGAGGAGCCACCCAGAAAGAAAATGTGCAAGAGGAAGCACATAGATTCCCAGGATGAGTCTCTCATTTCAGACACCGACCTTGAGAAATCGGAGGGGTGCCCTAAGTCATCCTCTGAGGATTTTTCTTTCTCTGACATCCTAGAGATTTTGAAGCAAAGAGGTTACTGGCCATCCAGAGCCCCCTCCGAAGAGGAGTCGGTCTTCCTGAAGGCCTTTGGTGCTCAGTCCTCTGCCTCCTGGGTATCTCCACCCTTCGACGAGCTTCTGGATTTGTTTTGTCGAAGGGTGTTGGAAACCCCTGACTCTGGGGAACCAGTCCCCAGGAGACCCAATAAATTTTTGTCTGCTCCTCCTGATAAGGAATTTCTATCCAAGGGAGCCCCTGTGGATGCCATGGTGGTGGCAGCTGCCACCCAGAAGGAATTAACTGAGACTTCTTCCACCGTCCACCCCCCTAACAAGGAGTCTAGGACTATGGACCAGTATGGGAAGCGTATGTTTTCTTCAGCGACCTTTATCTTGTGGTCACTAAATTACTTATCACACTTTACACGGCTCCATAGAGATCTCCTAAAGGAGCTTGGAGATACTCTCACGGGTAACGTTTCTGAGGAGGTGGCCCAGAAGGTCAATGCTCAGATGTCTACCCTCAAATCTATTGTGAACTCCTCCATGAGGCTGATCTCCTATGCAGCCGAGGGAGCGAGTAGGGCAGCAAGTTCAGGAGTTGCTCTTAGGAGGCAGGCCTGGATGCGGCTTTGTCATTTTGCAGAGGCCTTCAAGTCTTCATTCACTGATGCCCCGTTTGATGGTTCCTCTTTGTTCAGAACCAAGGTGCAAGACACTCTCACTAGGTGCGAGCAAGAGGGGGAAACTCTGTCTGCCGTAGGAGTCTGTTTTTCCCTTCCCTCTAGGCCTTATCCCAAGGCTCAGAGAGGTGGAAAAATGTGGTTCAAGAAATCACAGAGGTTTTTTTCCCGGTGCACAAGGTGAGCCCCCCTCCAGAGGCAGGAGAGGGGGTGGTTATTCAGGAAGACGCTGCCCTAGGGGCAGAGGAGGCCCTCGCAACTCGGGAGACTGCAATTCCTTTCATGGTTCTCCCGACTGCCACTCCTGATGGGAGGCCCGACTGTGCATTTCCGGAGCCAGTCGGGGGTTGAATCTCATTATACCCGGAGGCCTGGCAAGATATCACCCAGGACCAATGGGTTCTACGAATAATTTCCAGAGGATATGTCATTCCCTTCTCGTCGAATCCCCCTCCAATCAAGAAAATCCCAGATGTTCCACCCAGTCAAAGGGATTACGCAGCTTCAGAAGTTTCAAAGCTGCTAGAAAAAGGAGCTATCTAACATGTCCCCTCAGACCAGATCGGATTAGGGACTTACTCCAGATTCTTTTTGGTGCCGAAAAGGACAGGGAACCTGAGACCCATTTTGGATCTCAGCCGATTGAACACCCATGTGCAAAAGTCCAAGTTCCAAATGGTCACATTGTAGTCTATTCTCCCATTGTTGGGAAAAGAAGTGTGGATGTGCTCCATCGACCTCAAGGATGCTTACTACCACATAAAGATGGACAGGGCATCCAGAAGTCACCTACGCTTCCAGCTGGGAGACAGTTACTTTCAGTTTCGAGCCCTGCCCTTTGGTCTCACCACAGCCCCCAGGGTGTTTACCAAATGCATGGCAGTGGTGACTGCTCACTTGAGACATCAGGGATTCCAAGTGTTTCCATACCTGGACGACTGGTTCCTTACTGCCACCACCAGGCATCTGCTACTTCAGATCAGAGACGCTACTATCAACCTATGTCAACAGTTGGGCATCACCTTGAACTGGGAAAAATCTGCCTTGTTGCCCTCGCAGCGTGTCACTTTTATAGGTGCCGAATTAGACACCGTCCTGATGTGGGCATTTCTACCACAGGAAAGAATCAGAATCCTACAACAACAGGTTTACGCCTTGCTCCTTCTGAGAAGAGTGAAGGCAAGATGGGTCCTCCAATTGTTGGGGACAATGGCTGCTACGATTATGTTAGTCCCTCTGGCAGGGTTACATATGAGGCTCCTTCAGTGGCTACTCTTCACCCAGTGGTCTCTTCAACGTCTTCCACTTTCTCACCCTATTCTACTCACAGACAGGTGCAAGCAGGATCTCAGTTGGTGGCTTCACACCAACAACCTCAAGGCAGGAAAGCCCTTTGTTCCTTCGCCCCCGGTTGCCACGGTGACCACGGATGCCTCCCAGATGGGCTGGGGGGCATTATCTAGGCTGGACAGTCCAAGGCATGTGGCAAGAGCACGAGATGCTTCTGCATATCAATGTCCTTTAGATGAGAGCAGTGCTACTAGCGTTGCAAGCACTTCATAGTTTTCTTCCTCTACTGCAATCCACTCAGAAAATATGTCAGTGGTGTGGTATCTGAACAAACAGGGAGGAACCAAGTCATATCCCCTTTGCAGAGAGGCCATGCGAGTGTGGCAGTGGGCAGTGTCTTCCCAACGTTTTCTGGTAGCAAAGCACATTCCGGGGAAGTCCAATGTGATCGCAGACAGGCTAAGCAGAGCTATTCTGATGCCTCACGAGTGGTCCCTGAACTGTCAAGTTCTGGAGCAGATCTTCCACAGGTGGGGTCAGCCTTGCTGCGACCTTTTTATCAGCCCCTTCAATGCCAAATGCAGCAGCTACTTCACCCTTATTCCCCCGCAGGGGGAGTCACCCAGGCACGCTCTAGTCCACGATTGGCCCTCTGGTCTACTATATGCCTTCCCTCTGGTTCCCTTGTTGTCAAAGGTTATTCAGAAAGCGCATTCCTTGGTAAGCAAAATGATTCTGATTGCCCCACACTGGCCTCGTCAAATTTGGTTCCCCTTTCTCCATCCCTGTCTCATGGACGCTCCTTGGATTCTGGACCCACAACCAGACTTACTGACTCACATGTCAGCGTAGCTCCATCCTTCTCTTCGGACCCTCCAGTTGACAGCCTGGCTACTCCACTTCCGTCATTAGTTAGGCTTCACCAATTTTCGCCGGAGGTGGTCCATATTCTATCTTCCTCTCATAAGCCTTCGACCAGGAAGATTTATTACAGCAAATGGAAGAGGTTTTCAATCTGGGCACATGCCAAAAAGATTGACCCTTACACAGCTCCAATTTTGTCTGTATTGGAGTTCCTTTCTATGCTTTTTAACCAGGGTTTAGCAGCCACAACCATTAAAGTCCAGGTGGCGGCGATTTCTACTTTTCATGTCGCAGACGAACCTAGCCTAATGGCACATAGACTCTGTAAGGCTTTCCTGAAGAGCACTTTGTTGCTTCGTCCTCCTGTCTCAGAACCTGTTATGCCTTGGGACTTAAACTTTGTTCTACAGGGTCTTACTTCACCCCACTTTGAGCCTGCTGCCACTTGTAATTTAAAATTCTTAACTTGGAAGACTGTCTTTTTGGTAGCCATCACGTCAACCAGACGCGTTTCGGAGCTTCAAGCTTTATCAATCAAACCCCCTTATTTGATTTTTCATAAGGACAGGGTTTCTCTCAGACTGAATCCCTCCTTTTTTTCCAAAGTAGTGTCAGTTAGTAACCTTAACCAATCTATTGAATTGCCAGTGTTTTTTCCTCGGTTCTTATACAAGGCAGAATTCAAATTTCATCAATTGGATGTGCACAGACAATTACGATTTTATTTGCACAGAATGAAAGACTTCAGAAAATCTGATCAGTTGTTTGTTTCATTTTCGGAAAACAGAATTGGGTCTCCATTTTCCAAAGTCACGTTGTCCAGGTGGATTTCCAGTAGTATTTCTTTCATTCATACTTCAGGGGGAAGAGATTTACCGTTCCGGGTGAAGGCTCACTCTACCCTGTCTGTATCTACATCTACAGCTTTTCAGGCCAGATTGTCTATGGATGATATTTGTGCTGCGGCTACTTGGGCATCTCCTCACACCTTTGTTACTCATTACAAGTTAGATGTGGTATCTAGGGGCAGGTCTTCCTTTGGTTCCACAGTGCTCAGGAGTATTTTCCACTGAGCCTCCCAGGATTTAGGTGTTGGGGACGCTGTCCCATGGGTAAGAATGTAGGTGAGATTGGACTACATAACATGAAGAAGTTATGTACTCACCATAACGTTCGATGTATGTAGTCCATCTCGCCTCACATTTTTACTTATGCCCCCTCCTTCCCCCTTCCTTGAGGATATGGAGGTTAGACCTGGTTTCAGAGTTCCCTTCATTCTTGGCTTGTTTTTCTTTTCCTTAGATGTTGTTATGCATGGAGAATGAGTGCTGGTGCTCGCAGCAAACTAGATCTGGGGATAGAGAGCAGTAAGAATGTGAGGTGAGACGGACTACATACATCGAACGTTATGGTGAGTACATAACTTCTTGTTATATACAGTCAGGCTAGGAGACAAGCATGTGGGTCTGGGAGCCTGGCAGAGACCCCACAGCCTGCATAATTGCAGCCAGGACTGGTGAGATGGTTACTTCAGGGAGGGAGCTACTCTGTAGCAGTGAGACTGAATGTAAGCCACAGCTGCTTGTGGGTACTGATGTTCCCTTGGACAGAGTGACTGCAAAGGTAGAAGTGAGTAGTAGTACCCAGGCTGACAGTGAGGCACCACTGTCAGAGGATGCCAGACTTCCTGTGGAAGGGGAGCTGGGAAGGGTTACAAAGAGAGAGTTGAGACAGGCTCAGCTCTCAGATCCTACATTGCAAGGCCAGAGGCAGGTAGCTAATAAGGCACCTGATTCTCAAGGGAAGGGGGAATCTGTATACTGGGACAAAGGGTTACTGTATAGAGAGTGGACCCCTGAGGGCTAGAAGGTGAGAGAATACAGCAGTTGGTAGTGCCTAGAGCCTACCGTCTGGTGCTTCTAGCCATAGCCCATGTTAGCCTGGGAACACCAGAGAAGTGTGAAGATTGATGTCATGTGAAGCAGCTCTGTTATCAATTTAAAGAGAGAGAATCAGAGAGCTCAGAGCATTTTGTCTTGCGAAAATCCAACATCACCAGCACTGTGTTACCCTAGATGTAAGTTATTTAGAACTGTGTTTTCTCTTAGAAATAGCTTGAATTAGGAAGATTAGACTAAGTGTTTTTCTTTGTTGATGTTAGAACTTTTCTACGGTATTATTTTAAGTATCTCTCTGTGGTCTCTGAACTCTTGACTAGCACTATTTATTATTAAATATTTCTAAACCTTTCAACTATGGCTGTTTTGTGTAGAGATAATTTAAGCTCTAAGAATACATTGCATGTATATAGTGATGCTGTACCAAGTCACTCCAAATAAGTCTTGACTGTTAGGTCGCACGTACCATTTGGATAGTAATATTGCACAGTAATAACTGGACACCCTTTTAAGGGCCTTTTAGTAGATAAATATTAGTGAGTGGTGGCAGCTAGAACTACCTTTTAGACTGGGCAGAAAAGGGGCAGAGCTGGAGAACCTGTGCCAGCCTTCCCCAGGAGTATCTGTGTGGTTGTATAAACGTTTATCTCATAGTGTGTGTGTGTGTGTGTGTGTGTGTGTGTGTGTGTGTGTGTGTGTGTGTGTGTGTGTGTGTGTGTGTGTGTGTGCGCCAGCTACTTGGGCAGGGACATGAAGCACTGGTTGGACAGAGAGGGTGTTGGAGGTTTTAGTTTGCCAATTAGGCTGAGATCTAAACCATGTAGATGCTACTTGGGGAGTCTTATTGGGGACCTGGAGAGAAAGGGAGAAACCAGCCTCAGACTGACTTTGATTTGTGTGTGTGCTTTTAAGGGAAATTGTACTTTACTGTGTGCGTATTTAGTATCCTTTTCCTATATGGACGCCCCTCACTGGTGTTAGTGGTGAGGATTGAGGTTCTTTGATTGCTGGGCCAGTGCATGGGTGTCACACAGCACAAAAGGTATTTATAAGAAAAAAGGATTTTCTTACCTCAGCGAAGAAATTGTTATAGACAGCCAGTCCCAGAACACCGTATACAGTACCTATTACCAGGTCAGTCTAAATATTCCTAAGGACATAATGCCAGAGTATTCTAACATAGCTAGAGGTAAGGCTTTGTATCCTATAGATTCTCAAACCAATTCTCAGTGGTGGACAGTGGTTCTTGGTCTTCATATCCTCCTTTGGATGAACTTTCCATTTCTTAGATTATTGCCTGGGTGTTTGGGACTTGTTTAGGAGAACAGATGGGTGCCTCCCCCTAATTTGAGGGGATATTATGATAGGTTGTTTCATTCTGTAATGATTACTTCTCTAGTGCCAGCCGTAGAGGAAGTAGATGATATTGTCTGTTACAACCTTTATTCTCAAACTTCAGTCCCCAATAAAGCAGATAGGGTTTCCGTTGTCGCTCATACTGGTACTTCCTCCTGCGGAAGAGAAGAAGATTTTGGATGGATTTAGTATCAGAATTTTCTCTTCTTCCACTTCAGAATCTAGAATTCTTAACTGTCTGTCCCCTAAATGAAAATGTCTGTTTTTTTTATATAGGCAATTTGAGAAATAGACACTGTTCAGGAAATTTTTCAGATTTTCTTTCTCTGCGTCAAACTTTCAGATCTCTGCTTTACCCGTTGGATTACGTTTTCTGCTTTAGGGGTACTTATAAAGTGTCTAGCCCCAGTTGTAGCTCATTGCAGACTGGGAAGCACTCAGTTTCTTCCCTTTTTTTTGGATGACTTACTTATTTTTGCAGAGTATGATGGCTGTACACTGATCAGTAGCTTGATTTCAGCTCTCCCAGTGTAAAAAAAGAAACTGAGACATGAAGACCAGAAGCTCTGAAAATTTTAGTAAATTCAGTTACTGGCTAGTAAGTACACTGCCTGATACCAGCAAAGAAGAAACTTGAAGAGCCCGAAAGAAAGTCAGATAGAAAAGGTGAAGAGAAAACACTGGGAAGAATCCTGCAGCTGTTCAGCAAAAAGCAGTTCAACCTCCGGCAATGGTGCAAGACATGGTGTCCAGTAATTTAGAGGAAAAGATATATCAGATTTGCTCAGAGCTGATTAAAATAAATGAAACATTGAAGGAAAATATTCTTCTTTTTCTTTCGGCTGTTCCCGTTAGGGGTCACCACAGGGGATTATCCATTTTCATTTCTTCCTGTCCTCTGCATCTTGCTCTGTCACACCAACCACCTGCATGTCCTCTCTCACCACATCCATAAACCTTATCTTAGGCCTTCCTCTTTTCCTCTTACCTTGAAGCTCCATCCTTAGCATCTTTTTCCCAATTTATGCAGCATCCCTCTTCAGCACATGTCCAAACATTGAAGGAGAATATCAACTCAAATAACAAAAGGTTGGAAAATGGAAAAAGCTATAAACAGCTATTCAGATGAATCGATAAAATTGCAAAACTCAGAGGTCAAAATGAAGAAAACGCTAGCTGAGTATGACATGGCTCAAGACGAGCTGTTTAAAAATATGGTAGAGTTAGAGGTCAGTCAGAGCATACGGGGAAGACCTGAGATTTTCCTCTTTACCAGAGAAATGGAAAGGAACCAACTGTATTAATTTTATGAAAGCACAAATAAGCAGCTGGACTGGTATTCTGCAGCACGATTTATTAATTAAAAGGGTACGCTTTGTGTAGGCTACAGACCTGCCCACCTGTATTAGTAAAGATGCAATCATACCAGCAGAAGTAATTGATCCTGACAAAACTGTGGCAAAAGGGTAAAGTATTAAAAACTGGAGACAGTAGAGTTTATGTAGAAAATAGTTATTCACTGTACACCAGGCAGAAGAGAACCAAATTTATCCCAGCAATCTGGGAATATCGAGAGGCAGGTGTGAGAGTCAAGCTCCCGTACCCAACTGTCTTCAGAATATATTTTTCCTAGAGGATCAAAGTCAATTTTGATAGAGAACAGGCTAAGGAGGAAATACAAAACTTTGCCCAAAAAGGCAGCCATCAAATAGAAATGGGCTCTGCTTCTAATTCTTCTAATAATAAAGGTTATAGAGAGATTTTGCCATTGAAACCTTTTCCATTGTTCCAAAGGAAATGCTTGAGAGACAAAAACACAGGAGCTGACTGAAAGAATAAGGAGTACCTTGTAGTAGACCTGAAGTCTGGGATTGGGAGATGGAGATGAACAAGAAGAAGCACAGCAGCATTGAAATTATTGAATAAATGTGAGACTGTAAAGCATCAGTCTCTTTTGGGAAATATAGCTTTTAAAGAAAAAGTGGAAAGATAGGACTTGAATTTTTTAAAACTGTGAGGGACTAAAATGCACATGCCCCACTTCATGTAATAAATGTTTGGAAGAACACTGAAGGGAAGGAGGAAAAAATGAAAAAAAAAAAAAAGAAAAGTTGCTTTAACTAAAACAGTATTTTAAACATTATTTGTATGGGGCATTTCATGATACAAACTGCTTGTAATAAAGTAAGTATTTTCAGTTATTGTATATGATAAAGATACTAAAGTAAACAAGTGATGTTAAGTTGTCTGTCTCACCTTCATTCTTGCTGGTTGGGTTCGGAGCCGATCCTCGGCTCCAACTCGGCCATCTTCAAAAGCTTGAGAGCTGTTTACTGGTTCGAGGCCTCCCCATATCCCATGATGCCTGGCGCTAGATACCCAGATCTCATTTGCCGCTTCTGCTGCAAGGTTGTCTTACTGGCTCAGGTCGTATATTTTCATTGTTTTATCTGTTTTTTGATAAAAACTATTAGGGTTTTAGTGTAATTTGTTAGTTTTAGTTACAATCTTTGTTGTACCTATATTTTTTTTCCTTACCTGAATTCCCCTTCTCTTCAGAAAACTCATTTTAGTTAGAGAGTCCCCCCCTCACTCTCTTCCTTAAGTAGCCGTTTAAGTTAGAGGCTAACCTTTAAAAAAAAAAAAAAAATTTAGTATTTACCTAGTTTAGTCTTACTTGTTTGTTGGTAGCATAGGATATTGTGTCTACTTCTTGGCTGTTTTTTGGGTATGGTAACTTGTGTGTGTGTGATAGTTATTATATCCTAAAATTTTTGTGTATTGTGTTTGGTGTTCCTTCCTTAGGTATGTCCAAGGATACCAAGGTGTCCGGATTCAAGAAGTGTGACTGATGCTGTCAGAAGATGTCTCTGACAGATGGTCACACTTCTTGTGTCTATTGTCTGGGTGCTGTGCACCTGCAGGACTCTTGTTCGGTTTGCCATGCTTTCAGCCCAAGAGTCCTGCAGGAGCATAGGAATAAGTTAATCCTACAGGGTTTACTTAAGCCCGAGGATTCACCGGCTAAGGCTCAGCCCGTGAAGTCCTCCAAGCCACCTAAATCTTCGGCTCCCAGTTCGGAGCTGTCATTGGGTGAAGCTACTCCTTCTGCCTCGGTTCCGGCCGAAGGTGATGTGCCTGCCTCCCAGTCGGTTCTGACATTCACTTCAGAGCCGTCGGGGAGTTGAAAGAGATCCAGGTCTCCCTTCCTGGAGTCGATACGCTTGGCTCCGAGGTCTCCTCTGCTCCAGTCGGAGCGCAGTCATCGGTCCTCCCACTCTTCTCGGTCATTAAGGCTTTCAGATCACGACGTGGAGAGAGTGGTCAGTAGGCTGTTGAAATCGCAGGCCCTAGCAAAAATGTTGTCCAGCCCCCCTCATCAGGGGTCGGCTCTGTCCAGGTCTACAGTTATTCCTCCTCCGACTCCTCCCTTGAGTTTGGAGCCGGAGTTCGTTGGGGTTCGAGTCGTGGAACCGTCGGCACTGATACCTTCTCCTTCTGTTCCGTCGTCGGCTCCGATCACTTCCTTGGTACCGTCCTTGGAGGGATCTGGGTGCCGAGACTCCCTCGTCGGCTCCGAGGAGGCGAGTGGCATCAGACCCTTGTCGACCCCGTTCTCCCCCTTGGAGCTTCGGCGCAGGTGAGCTCGGCTCCTACATTGGCTTCGGAGCCTTCCCCCTCGGTGCGGAGAGGGATTCCGATCACTTCGGAACCGGAGCCTTCTCAGCATCCGAGCAGGGACGTCTTCGAGGTCATGAGGAGTGTGCTGGCCCCTGAGTCAGCCCCACGATCATCCCCATCGGCTCCTCCCCCTATGGTGCCTGCGTCTGCCCCTCCTCCAGACCCCAAGCGTGGGGAACCAATGCTCCAGGGCACCCCTTTGGGTGTATCTTCCTCTTCTGAGGCCTCCCCTGATCATTCAGAGGAGCCACCTCATAAGAGGAAATGCAAGAGGAAGCATGTTGACTCCCCTGAGTCTGTCACATCATATACCGACTTAGAGGATTTGGAAGGGTCCCCGAGATCCCCCTCTGAAGATGTCTCCTCAGACATCCTTGAGATGCTTAGGCAGAGGGGGAACTGGAATACCCGGAGCCTTTCCGAGGATGAGTCGGTATTCCTGTATGCGTTTGGATCCCGACCTTCCACCTCCTAGGTGTCTCCGCCTTTCGACCCACTGATGTCTGTGGTGACTCGGAAGGCGTGGTCAGCTCCAGACACAGTGGAACCGACCCCCAGAAGACCCGCTAAATTTATAACTGCACCATAGGATAAACAGTTTTTGACCAAAGGTGTTCCCGTTGATGCCATGGTGGTAGCGGCAACCACAAAGAAGGAATTGGCTGAAACTTCTTCATCTGTCCATCCCCCTAACAAGGAGTCCAGGACGATGGACAGATATGGGAAGCGGATGTTCTCTTCAGTGACCTTTTCCATGAGGTCTCTGAATTATTTGTGCCACTTTACCCGTCTTCAAAGGGATCTCCTTAAAGAGCTTGGAGATACCGACCAAGATCCATCAGCTGAGGGGGCCCAGGCTAAGGCAGCCTCCCAGCTGGCGACTCTTAATTCAGTGGTGAACTCCTCCATGAGGCTCATTTCTTATGCAGCCAATGGTACGAGTAGAGCCGCGGGCATAGGCATTGCCCTAAGGAGGCATGCTTGGATGCGGCTATGTAACTTTGCGGAACCTTTCAGAGCGTCTTTCACCAACACCCCCTTTGATGGTTCCTCTCTTTTTGGATCACAGGTGAAGGACACCCTTACCAGGTGTGAGCAGGAAGGCAAGACTCTCTCTGACGTGGGAGTCCGTTTTTCCACTCCTTCTAGACCATATCCCAAGGGTCAGAAGAGTGGAAAGATGTGGTTCCATAAATCCCAGGGAGCCTTGCCGGACACACGTGGTGAGTTCCCATCCAGTGGCAGAGGAGGGAACAATAACAGACGCCGCCCTCGTGGCAGAGGGGGTCCGCAAAACCAGGGCAGCAGAGAATCCTTCTCTGACAAGCCCTTCCAGCATCCCTGAAGGGTTGCCCAGCTGCCCACCTTGGAGGCAGTCGGGGGAAGATTATCACTGTACCCAAGAGCCTGGCAAGACATAACACAAGACAAATGGGTAGTCTGTTATATCCGGAGGCTACAGAATTCCCTTTGTTCACACTCCCTTATTATTAAACAAGTCTCTTCCAGATGTTCCACCCAATCTAAGGGATCAAGCAGTTCAAGAAGTTTCAAAACTGCTAAGAAAAAGGGCCATCCAGCAAGTCCCAGCAGACCAGCAAGGATCCGGAATTTACTCAAGGTTCTTTTTGGTACCAAAAAAGACAGGGGACTGGAGACCCATTCTGGATCTCAGCAGACTAAACAGGTCTGTACAAAGAATGACGTTTTGGATGGTCACGCTACAGTCCATTTTACCCTTTCTGGGTCAGGACAATTGGATGTGCTCTGTAGATCTTCAGGATGCGTACTACCACATCAAAATTGATAGATGCTCCAGAAGATTCCTTCGCTTCCAGCTGGGAGCCAGCCATTATCAGTTCAGAGCTCTGCCCTTTGGTGTCACCACAGCCCCCAGGGTGTTCACCAAATGTATGGCAGTAGTTACCGCTCACCTGAGACGGCAAGGATTCCAGGTGTTTCCATATCTAGACGACTGGCTCCTCACTGCTACCACCAGGCATCACCTTCTGCGAGCCAGAGACTACACTATCCAGACTTGCTCCAGACTAGGTATCACAATAAATTTCGAAAAATCTGCACTGTCGCCCTGTCAGTCTATCACCTTTATAGGCGCAAATTTAAATACAAAAAGACATGTCAGCCAGCCTTCCACCAGACAGGATGTTAGTCATTCGCCAACATGTGCAGGTCTTATTAGGATGCAAAAGAATTCGAGCCAGGTTCGTCCTCCAAGCTCTGGGTCTCATGGCAGCAGTGATCATACTCGTTCCGCTAGCTCATTTTCACATGAGGATTCTCCAGTGGCTTCTTTTCACCCAATGGTCCTTCCAGCAGCTTCCCATGTCTCACATGATTATGATCACAGAAGCATGCAAAAAGCACCTTCCTTCGCTTCCAGCTGGGAGCCAGCCATTATCAGTTCAGAGCTCTGACCTTTGGTCTCACCACAGCCCCCAGGGTGTTCACCAAATGGTCCTTACAGCAGCTTCCCATGTCTCACATGATTATGATCACAGAAGCATGCAAAAAGTACCTTGCGTGGTGGATGGTCTCCACATCACTGCCCCAGGGCAGACCATTTGTACTCCCCCCTCCAGTTGCTACGGTGACCACAGATGCCTCCCTGATCTGGTGGGGGGCATTATCAGGGCAGAACAGTCCAAGGCACCTGGCAACCTCACGAGTACCATCTGCATATAAACATCTTGGAGATGAGGGCTGTGCTTTTAGAGTTGCAAGCTTTTCAGGACTCTCTTCCTACCAGGACCATTGCAATTCAAACGGACAATATGTCAGTAGTGTGGTACATGAACAAGCAGGGCGGAACCAGGTCCTAGCCCCTATGTCGAGAAGCACTCAGACTCTGGCAGTGGGCGATCTCTTCCCAATGGTTTCTGATTGCAACGCACATCCCTGGGAGATCCAACGTCATAGCAGACAGGCTGAGCAGAGCAATTCTCATGCCTCACAAGTGGTCTCTGAATCAGGTAGTGGCGGACCAAATCTTCCGCAAATGGGGCCAACCTTGCTGCGACCTTTTTGCCACCCCCTTCAGCAGTAAGTGCAGCAATTTCTTCTCTCTCCTTCCACTTCCCGGACATTCCCCCAGAGACGCTCTAGTCCACGATTGGCCTCAGGGACTTCTGTATGCATTCCTTCCTTTACCCCTAATCCCAAAGCTAATACAGAAAGCTACCGTATTGGGCTGCAAAATGATCCTCATTGCTCCTTACTGGCCTCGACAAATATGGTTCCCGTTCCTGCATCATCATCTTCTCGAGCAGCCTTGGACTCTGGACCCAGTTCCAGACCTTCTGATCCATCAATCGGATGGGCTGCACCAATCCCTGCAATCTCTCCAGCTCACTGCTTGCTTGCTCCACTTCCAACTTTAGCCAGGCTTCCTGATATCTTCCCCCTCTGTGAGCAAAATTATTTTATCATCGCACAAGTCTACGACTAGAAAAACCTATGCTAGTAAGTGGAAACGTTTTTCTTCCTGGGCAGAGTCTAAGAGTATAGACCCCTTTTCAGCCCCTGTACACCACATTTTGGAATTTCTTGAGGAACTCTTTCATGCTGGGTCCGCTTCCGCTACAATTAGAGTTCAGTTAGCTGCAATTTCAAATTTTCACATTGGCCTGTCGTAAAATAATATCATGTCTCATAAGCTATGTAAAGCCTTTCTCAAAGGGACCACTCTGCTCAGGCCCCCAGTGAGAGATCCTCCACCTCCGTGGGATCTAAATTTGATTCTAGCTTCTCTAATTTTGCCCCCCTTCGAACCTGCAGCATCTTGTTCTTTGAAGTTTTTGTCTTGGAAAACCCTCTTTCTGGTAGCAATTACTTCTGCCAGAAGAGTTTCGGAACTTCAGGCTCTTTGTATCCGTCCTCCGTACCTAGTGTTCCACAATGACAGGGTTGCTCTCAGGACTAATTCTTCCTTCCTTCCTAAGGTCTCTTCTTAGAATAACTTGAATCAGTCCATTGACCTTCCTGTGTTTGTTCCCAGCCACTCCAACAGGATGGAATATAAATTGCATCAGTTAGATGTTCACAGGCAACTACGCTTTTATTTGCATAGAACTAAGGACATCAGAAAATCGGACCAGCTTTTCCTTTCCTATGCTGAGGGTAAACAAGGTCTTCCAGTTTCGAAAGTAACCTTATCCAGGTGGTTGACTACTATCATCACATTTATCTATCAACTGAGGAATAAAGTATTTCCTGTTAAACCAAAAGGTCACTCCACCAGAGCTTTAGCCACTTCTGTGGCCTTTCAGGCTAGGTTGCCCATGGAATCTATTTGTGCTGCGGCTACGTGGGCCAACCCACATACTTTCATTTCGCATTATAAGTTGGATGTGGTTTCCAGGAGCAGAGCTGACTTTGGTTCCACTGTTCTGAAGAGTTTGTTCCGATTAGCCACCCAGGATTTTAGGTGCTAGGGATGCTGTCCCAACCAGCAAGAATGAAGGCGAGATAGACAACTTAACATAAAGAAGTTATGCATCTACCATAACGTTCCATGTTAGTTGTCTTCTTCTCACCTTCTTTCTTGCGTCCCACCCTCCATCCCCCTATCGTAGTAGACCGAGAAGAGTTCCTTATGGCTTTTCACTGGCTGAGTCTTCTTTGGCTATTCCTCTCTGCCTAGTAGCCTCTCTGGTAGGGTTTATGCATTATAGGATAGGATTTCTTCCTTTTTATGTCTGCAGTTAGACTTACCAAACGAGATCTGGGTATCTAGCGCCAGGCATCATGGGATATGGGGAGGCCTCGAGCCAGTAAACAGCTCTCGAACTTTTGAAGATGGCCGAGTCGGAGCTGTGGATCAGCTCCAAACCCAACCAGCAAGAAAGAAGGCGAGAAGAAGACAACTAACATGGAACGTTATGGTAGGTACATAACTTTTTTTTTTTCTTTTTCTGTTTTTCTTTGTTTATACTTTTAAGAAATGTAGGCATTTACAGTGTAAAAAGAGAAGAGTGGCTGGACAAAAGCATGTTTAAGTTAATATGATATTATGAGTTTTTGAGGTAGGATGGGATGTAAAAATACACAGATAGTATATGTAGAGTTGATATGTTCTGTCTTAATTTTGATTAGGTGAATGTCTGTATTAAGGCCTTTGGATTAATCTAATAACACTGTTTTGTGTGTAAGCAAGTAAATAAGAGGACACTGAATGTAATGAAAAGTTTTCCTTTGGCAAATAAATGTTCAGTGTAAGTTGAGAGGATTGCTAGACCTGTATTTGCATTTGGTACTTGTGTCTCCATGGAGACAAGCTGACTATAGGGGGAAGAAATAAAAGCTAGAACACTTTTTTTAAGTCTAAATGTTAATATTTTCTGAAAGAATATAAGCTGTTTTTCATATCTGTGAGGGAATGAAGATAAGAACAGACAGCAATTAGTGTAAGTAGGCGCACAGACTGTAACATGCATTTTAGCATGGATAACCTTAATGATAGGTTAAGTGATGCATTTGTCTGCAACTGGCAATTTGTGCAATTGTTCCTATCAGGAGAGTTAAACTTCATTGTTTGAAGATGTACATAGTTTTGTGTGTTTAAGTTAATAGGTTATGGGAGTGTGTGTGTGTGTGTGTGTGTGTGTGTGTGTGTGTGTGTGTGTGTGTGTGTGTGTGTGTGTGTGTGTGTGTGTGTGTGTGTGTGTGTGTGTGTGTGTGTGTGTGTGTGTGTGTGTGTGTATGTGTGTCTGTTTTTATGTTTGAGAGTTTTCATTAAAACAAAAAGTCTTGTAAAATGTGACATAGATTCAGATGGAGATGACAAGAAAAACTGTATATGACATCAACCTGCCAAATATTAGTAGGTGCACATAACACATTTAAAAATCTGTCAAACACAATAGGTGGAAGTAATAACTTCCATTATAGTTACCCTAAACATATTATTTTGGGGCATGAATGGCCTCCCAAGTATAGACTAAAAGTAAGAGTATTGCATTATATTAAGAAAAGAAGAGTGCAAATGTCACTGGTACAGAAGACACATTTAGAAGAAGTGAGCATGTGAATTTGATAAAGAAAGGATTTCAGAATGGATGCTCAGCAGAATATTAGGGACAAATAAAAAGGGTGATACTGATACTAATTGCTATAGGAGCTGCAAGAGTAATATAAGAGGAAAATAAAGATAGTAATTGTAGATTTCTGGTAGTAAGGGGCTACTGGAAAAGGAGGAGGATTGCACTGGCATGTATTTATATTCTACCTAAAACTGCTATTATGAAGTTTAAGAACATTTTGGGAAAAGTCATCAGCTTTCAGCAGGGAATAATGCTTATAAATGGGGACTGGAACTTGAGTTGCAGCAGTAAGAATATATCTGGGGGACCTAGAAGGGAAAAAAATAACAAATGAGGATATATTTTTGAAGAAACTTATGAAAATATTTGGTATGGAAGACATGAATTCAGTAGTAGGAACTTCTAGAGAATTTACATATTATTACCCAAGGTACAGTAATTGCCCTAGACTAGACATAAATTATATTTCATAGGAACATGTGCATTTAATTGAAATATTTGACACACGTCCAGGAACTATTTCAGATCACGTGCCAATAATAACCAAGATGAAAGTGGACGGTAATGAAGTAAAAATGAGACACTGTTGCTTCACCACCTACCTGTCAAAAAGAATTTAAGGAATTGGTAGTGGAAATTATTCAAGGACTATTAGGGAAGATGGAAATTTCTTCAGAAGTTATAGCTAGTAAGTGGGATAAAATGAAAGTGAAGTTTAAAAATAGGGTAGAAATAAAAGAAAAGGAGATATGGCTAACAGTAACAAAAATTATTTGGGGGGGCTGACAAAAGCGAAAGTATTGCAGAATAAGGGGAATCTCACAGAACAAGAACAAGCACAACTGCAGAGTGCTAATGAGAAAATAAAGGAGTACCTGGATAATATACACGAGTTTAGAAAGAATGCTGTTAAGCAGCTGTGTTTTGATAACTCCTGGGCACATAAACTCTTAGCACAATGACTTAGGAAACAGAAAGTAGAAAGGATTGTTGCCAAACTTAGGGAGCCTATAACAAGAAAAATAACCAAAGTTCTTATAGAGGTATTAGAGATATTTTGTAAGTTTTAGGAAAATTTGTATAAAACAGAGGAATGTGGAAATCAGGAAAAAGTACAAATGGAAATATTTATGGAAGACTTAAGTATGCCAAAGTTAGTGGTAGATGAGGCTCAACAATTAGGAGGAGATGAGATAAAAACATTGAGGTATAATTAATTTGCAGGAATGCCTCCATGAATAGATAGTATTCCTGTGGAAGTTTGAAAGCTAGGAGGGGAGAAAGTGGTAAAGCTCTGGAAAGTTTTGTTTAACAGTATTTTAAAAGGGGGGGAAGCACAAACATCCTGGAAGAAAGCTGAGGTAGCTGTAATACCTAAAGAAGGCCCAGCTTCATATAGACCCATTTCAATTTTAAACCATGATTATAAAGAGGTTATGTCTATAACATATAAAAGAATGGCAAACAACATTAAAAGTGCAATGATGATCCAAAGGGAAGCAGAATGTAAGAAAATACTGCTGCTATTAGTGGGTCTTGATGTAGAGAAAGTATTTGACGGAGTAAGCTGGAATTGTATGAGTAGGCCAGTGGAAACAATTGCATTCCCTGATACAATAATAAGGTTAGTTAGGAGGATATATGAAGGATCAGACGCAAAATGTTAAAGTGGAAGGGTTCCTCTCTGATAAGTTGTGCTTGAATAAAGGAACCAGGCAGGAATTTCCTCTTTCCCCTTTGTTATTTGCTTTATATTTAGAGCTATTGCCAAAGAACATAAAGAACTAAAAAATTCAAGGATATAATTTATTTATTTATTATTTATTCTACATTTGTTGACTGGGATAGTCCAACTGGATTAATGTCCATTTTCAGTGAAGGCCCTGGGAGAAAAGCTCCAAGGTAAACAGATAAGTAATAACAAAGAAGGCATATTACCAAAGTAGACAGATAAGTAATAACAAAGAAGACATATTACAGATGAGATATTTACAAATGACATAAGCAGACATGAAATAGACAATATCACAAGTTTGAGTTACCCCTGGTAACAGTCAGGGAAAAAATAACAGTAATTTGATTAATAGATTATATACATTCATGGTGAGAGTTAGCCAGGCTTGTTACAGTGGCAAAGCCAGTTTAGTGCCAGATGTTGTTTGAGTTTAGCTTTGAATTGGGATAGGGATGAGAGCAAAGTAATGTTAGCTGGAAGGAGGTTCCATGCTTTGCCTGCAGAGTTTGCAAAGAGGGAGTCACCGGCTACATTGTTAATTTTAATTGTCTTAATTTGTAGTCTGTTTGAGGATCGGAGCAGTCTTGGATTGTTGTGGGGGAGGGGTGATCATATTTTTAAGAGCTGGTGTGTTATCTGGATAATAGAGGATTTTATTAGCCATAATCAAAAGGTTATATTGGATTAGACTGGGAAGTTCTAGCCACCCAAGCTGTTTAAGGTTGATGCAATGGTGTATTCTAAAAGGTAGGCCAGTGGCAATCCTGGCAATGTATTGCCAATTGGTATGGTAATTAAGAAAAAATTGCTTTTATTTTCAGATGATATTATTTTTACTTGATAAAACTGGAAAAGGACATATCAGTGTCTGAACATTCTGAGACAGTTTCAAGTTTTTTGAGACAATAAATTAATGCAGACAAAACAAAGGCTGTAGCTATAAACTACCTATACTCACTTGAGTTGGATCAGCAATACCAATATTTATGGGGACACGATAAAACAAAGTATTTAGGATTATGGGTTAAAAAATATTATGTTATGACAGCTAGGGATATGTGAGAAGAGACTAAACAAAGGTAATCCAAAAACTGAAAAAAATAGAAGCTCCTTTTAAAGGAATAAGGATAGATACAAGCAGTGAAAATGTATCAGTCCCTTTAGTTTTATTTACAGGTCAAGCATATGTTTACCAACCTGAGAAGTTGTGGACAGTAATTAATAAAGAGTTGAAGGATTTTATCAGTTAGGGGAAGAGGTCAAGGGTCAAGTGGGGTAAGTTGATCTTTCCAAAAGATCAAGGTGGTTTAGGATTACCTGATTTGAGAGGATATTTTAGAGCTACAAGTTAAGGATCATGTGTGTAACACAAGCAGAAGGCTATAAAGTGGAAATGGATGATGATAAAGTGGGGAGAAAGTCAAGAAATAAGAAGAGAATGGAATTTTAGATGCAGATCCTTAAGGAGATTAACAAAAGCCATGCAGAATATTATATTGTATTTACAAAATAGCAAACAATGCAAGAATGGAGAAAGAGATTCTGTAGATAGTGATGACTGCAGTTGGGGTACAGAGAATAGGCTAAAGGGAGCTGGAATTTACTGAAGAAAATTGGCAAAGGAATCAAGAAATTGCGAGCACATAACTATAAAGGGAAAGGTGATAGAATAGGATGAGGCCAAGAAGACATTTGGACTGCAGGCTAGAGACTGCCTTTGCCTTCTCTATCAGGGACTGATATCAGAGTGTAGGTAAAGAGAAGGGGACAGGGGTATCCTAAATTAAACACCTGCTCTGGTATAGGTTTTAGCTGAATCTAGAACAGAAGCTGCTGATAAAAAGGATAATTAGTAGGGCATATAAAATATTGCACAAAAACTATAGGAATCGATCAGAGAAGGTTAGAAAAGATTAGAAAGAGAGACTGAATATGCAATTCACAAGGAAACAATGAGAGGACATATGTGTGACTCCCAAATATGCAACAAAGTCTAGAAGATTTATGATTTTTGCTTGGATGTGTTTGCATAGCTATTTTATGCCCCAGCAGACTCCAAAGACTTTTTTCCTCAGCTAGATGGCAAATGTTGGAGGTGTAATGGAGAAGAAAGAGAGAACTGGGAACATGTGTTCTGAAAGTGTATAAGTTAGCAGACTTTAAAAATTCCCTACAGATTACTCTCAGAAGTATTGGTGAGCAAATTAGTGTAACTAAGGAAATGATTTTTGAGCTTTGATACAGGATCTGAATTGCCCAGACATAGTAAGACCGTGTTAAGTTTAATTCTGGTGGCTGCCAAAAAAAGCAATTACCAGAAAATGGAAATCAAAGTCTAAAACAACTGTTCCTGAAGTTGTGGATATTGTCACAAGAGATAAAAGAACTGGAAGTGGGATCTTTAGAAACGGGTAGGAGCAAACTACACGGAAAAATGGAAATTCTGGGAACAATACATGCAGGGTGTTGTTTTGGTGGAGGAGGGAGGTTTAACAGAAGACAGTAATTGATCAGTTTATGGAATGTTGGATTGATGCTAATTGTATAAAATCATTTTGTGATGTATACTGTTTCTAACTGTGAACACGTTAACATGGTTTGTTTTCTTTTATATAAATGTATGTTTATCTATGCCTTATGTGATAATTTGGTAAATGTGTTAAAAAACTATTTCTTAGCATGGGTTTTATCTCTTCTAACCAAGCTTTTGGAAATCATCCTTGACCCTGTCATACAGGATTATGTTTTTCTAGAAAGTCTTATAGACACATTGCTGCAAAAGGCTTTTTTGTTTCAGGAGAAGGGGGTTTTGTCTGGAAACTTTCTGAGCCTTTTGGGGGGTTCGGTGTACTAAGTGATAGCTTACCTTCTAACCGACCCCTTCTACCACAACTTACTGGCAATCAGGCTTCTTCTTTGGCTAAGTATCGATAATTCCTTGGTTCTTGTTCCTTCCTCCAGTGTACCTAGAAGAAAACAGTAAAGTGGGCATGATTAATTCCTCAGCCAGTATTAGGTAACTCTGCTGTAGCCATTGCTGGTTCCCCAGACAACTTATTAGTTTCCTCAAATCCCTCTGGTGCAACTTTGCTAGCCTTTATGGGTCCGGGTCAGATACGTCTTCTTTGTCTGTTCCAGTGTCTGATGTGGTCATGGAAGAACCATCCATTTTAGGTGCTGGAGACACCTCGTTTTGTCTTCATATGGTGGCCAGGGAAAGAGAGCTGTTTCTTAGGATGATAATTTTTTTTCTTGTAAGTCTTTAAAATTTATTCCTAGAAAGAAGGAACAGAATGGTAAAAAAAATAAAATCTCCTTGTGTTCTGACTGAGTGCTGTGTGTGCTTCTCAGCTGAGTATATTTTTTGGCACTTCTTAACTGTTCAGAATTCAATAAAGCAACAATCGAATTTAGTTCAGAATACATTTCAAATAAATTGCATTTATTTAAATTGTATTTGCTTTATTTTTAGTGCTGTTTTAGCTGCTTTCTGAGAAAAAAAAATCAAAGCTTGTTTCCTGCCTTTTCTGTAACTAGTCTAGTCCAGATACAGATTTGCTGCATCCAGGACTGTTGGTAAGCTTCTGAGTCCCCCAAGCCTTTCTGTGTTGGAGGGAAGCCTTCCAGCTTATCAGTGGGAGTGGTAAGTACTAGGTAGCCTATCTACCACAAGAGGAAAGGCTTTTGGCTCCTAAATTGTAGTTTATTGGCCGTTTGGGCAGTTTTTCCATCTTTTTCAACTTTCTGGTTTAAAAGCCCGCATTTGTGCTTGTTTCCTGCATTTCCTGTAACTAGTCTAGTCCATATACAGATTTGCTGTATCCAGGACTGTTGGTAAGCTTCTGAGCCCCCCCAAGCCTGTCTGTGTTGGAGGGAAGCCTTCTAACTTATCTGTGGGAGTGGTAAGTACTAAGTATCCTATCTAACACAAGAGGAGTGGTTTTTGGCCAAGAAATTGTAGTTTATTGACCATTTGGGCAGTTTTTCCATCTCTTTCTACTCAGTTTATTGACCATTTGGGCAGTTTTTCCATCTATTCTACTCACTGGTGTAAAACCCCACATTTCTGCTTGTTTACCACCTTTCCTGTAACTAGTCTAGTCCAGATACAGATTGCTGTATCCAGAATTGTTGGTAAGTTTCTGAGGCCTCAAGCCTTTCTGTGTTGGAGGAAAGCCTTCTAGCTTATCAGTGAGAGTGGTAAGCACTAGATACCCTATCTACCACAAGAGGAGTGGTTTCTGGTCCTGAAATTGTAAATTATTGGCCGTTTGGATAGTCTTTCCATCTCTTTCATCTTTCTGGTTTAAAAGCCCACATTTGTGCTTGTTTCCTGCCTTTCCTATAACTAAGGATATTGGGAATCTCCAAACTCTAGATCCTACACAGTTTGGTTTTGTGAAGGGTAGATCATACCTGCTCAACTTGGTCGATTTCTTTGAGTCAGTCACCAGAGCTGTGGATGAAGACAAGGTGGTTCATACAGCCTATCTTGATTTGGCCAAGGCCTTTGATACCATTCCCCAGTCAAGAATCATAGAAAAACTCACTAAGCTAGGTATCAACCCCTATATCACTAGGTGGGTTGCAAACTGGCTCACAGATAGAGCCCACATTGTGAAAGTAGCTGACTCCAAGTTAGACTGCCGACCAGTCATAAATGGAGTCCCACAGGGTTCGGTCCTGGGTCCTCTCCTGTTTGGTATCTACTTCTCTGAAGTCCAGGCCAACACAACAAGGTTTGCAGACGATTGCAAGTTGGGAGCTATTATTAACTCCCCAAGTGATGTTGACATCTTACAGAAAGGCCTCAATGACACCAATGACTGGTATCAGAACCATGGCCTTAAGCTCAATCCCAAAAAATGTGTCATCACCTCCCTTGGGGAGAAACTCGGTTCCCTTGAATTACCACATTGATTGTAGTCCACTAAACACAGAAGGCATTATAAGAGTTCTGGGAACACAGGTTGACAGCAACCTCTGTTTTGACCACCACATTGCCACTGTGGTCAGAAAGTCCTTCTATGTGGCACATCTCATTACTAAGGGCTTTGCATCGAGGAAGAAAGCGGTCATTGTCTCCGTCTACTCTTCCCTCTTTAGGCCAGTCATTGAATATAATGCCCCATTTGGCATGTACCTCACTAGACACCTGCAACAACTGGAGAGGCCACAAACGTACCTCACAAAGAGGATCCTAGGCCTTAAACACTTATCCTATGTGGACAGACTCAAAAAACTGCAACTATTCTCTGTCTCATATCACCTACTTAGAGGCGATCTCTGCTTGACTTACAAAGCCATGTCTGACCCAGCTCTGTTAGAAATGCTACATCTAAAGAAATCCCAATCCCTCCGCACCACACGCTCCAGAGACCTCAACCTCATTACCACAATCAACAGAACATGCTGGAGGGACAGGTTCATAACCCAGAGACTGCCCATGCTACGGAATAGACTTCCCATACATGTCAAGCAGAGCACCTCACTGGCCCTCTTTAAGAGAAATCTTGATGCGTGGATGGGAAATAGAAAATTCACCCCGGGGATCACTCCAGTGGCTCTACTCGACAGAGGCACTAGGAACTATGGTCGGGTGGCACGATGCCAGGGTAATCCTATGGGCTAGGCTTGTAAAGGCTCCAGGGCCATTAGCCTAGTACACACCTATGAAACTATGAACCTATAAATCATTGTGACCATAAAGAAATTGTTTCTGTGACTAAATATGATATTATTACCTTAGCTAGGAGTTTGTTGCAGATTTTTAATCCTGAGTGTCAAGTGTCTCATCCTATTTTTTATTTCCCTGTTCCTAAGGTAGAGAATGTTTGTTTAGAGGATTCTGACGTTGACAGAAATACAGGAGTATTTCACCTAAGGATTCTGTAGCCCAAGACTGATTCTTTTGACAGTGAACCTGAATTTGAACACATAGAGACTTTTTCCTTTTCTGAGACTGTTTCCAGACTCAAGGATGTGCTTGCTTAGGAACAAGTAGATGTTGTTCCTGAATTGGCAGATACTATGATTTATTAGAACAAGAAGCCCCAAATACTGCATCCATTCTTCGTATTCTTTTAGCCTTGGATGATGCTTTTAACACTGCCTGCAATGCTATCAGTACCAAAAAAGGCAGATAAATTATATAAAGTTTCTCAAGCTAACAAATATATAATTTCTCATCTTAGAGCAGATCCTGCAGTTCTTTCTCTCCTACTGCTTCTAATGTGAATAGGTGCCTTATCACTCCTCATCCACTTGTTGAGGATAAAGAGGATAAACTTCTTGGCAGATTTGATGCTGGCCATCTTCCAAAGACTTCAGCCTGCAGGGCTCCACCTCCTCTACCCATATCCCCTTCTTCCTCTACTTTAATCTTCGGAATTCTGAATTAACAGGGCTATGTGGAAATTCATGCATAAATGTGCACATAGTATGAGAGAATTTGCTGCTTCCCTGCCTCCTGAAGAGAGGTCTTATTTGAATCAGATTGTGGCTAACCTGTCTGAAGATTCAAAGCATGCCTTAAAAAGTGTGTATTGTGCTAATACTCTCTCTAGGGGTTCTGCTTCAGCAACAATCTTGAGATGATTAGTTTGGGTATATTCTGTTTCAGCAACTGTCTTGAGAAGATTAGTCTGGGTACGTAACCAGAAGTTTTCAGATTGCTTTAAGTCTGAAATTCTGAATTCCCCTCTAGATAGAGACATTTTATTTAGACTTTCTGCTATCCAGGTGCTAAAGCAATGGGATGAGAGAGATAAATTAAGGCAGGGAGTTTCTAGGATCTTTCAGGTCTCAAAGTCCTTTCCCTCCAAATCATCTGCTCCCTTTAAAAGACAAAACAAACAAGTGGTGCCTCCTACTAACAGATAGAAAGACACCTAATAGCAAGAGGAAACCAATGAAAATACCAAAATGAAAGGGATTTTATTCCATAATGTTCCTGTTTCCAAAAACAGAGTACTCTTAGAGACCAGTTTTGAATCTTTCTTCTTTCATTTTTTTTTTGTAAATGTTCCAAAGTTCAGGATATTGACCCTTAAACCAGTATAGCCTCTGATCTCAGATCAGAGTTTTACGGTAATGTTAGACCTCAGAGATGCTTGCCATCACATTCCAATGACAACTTCAAGACAGAGTTCTAAGATTTTGTGTGTCTGGGTCACATTATCATTTCTTTACAATACACTTTGGGATGTCCACTGCACTAAGACAATTTACAAAGTGTCTAGCCCCGGTAGTAGCCCACTGTAGATTGCAAGGTGTCCATATTTTTCCATATTAAGACAACTTGCTTATTTGTGCAGAGTCTTTTCCCACTTGCTGTGGGTCCTTAACAAAAGATCCAATGTTGTCTTTTCTGCCTAGGTTCAACCTGTGTGTTGTCAGATCCAGCTTGGATTTTATGCTGGCCATCTTCCAAAGACTTCAGCCTGCAGGGCTCCACCTCCTCTACCCATATCCCCTTGCATCACCAGATCTACCCCAGATCTAGTTTAATGCCATTCTGAACAGCAGCTCTGTTACGTGTTCCATTATTCTAAGAGTTTTTCTGAGAGCATTACCTCCTCTGCCTTGTTTTTTGTTTTGTTTTTTTTTGTTAGTTGTGTGAGTTGGGTAGTTTGTTTGTGTTAGCATATATTATGCACGTGATAGATTTAGTGTTTTTTTCTTAGTTGTTTTTCTTGTTATTGGGGCTGTTCTTGTGGTATTTTATTGTCTTTGTTAAGGTTAGTTTTGGTAGAGTTATGTTAGGTAGTTAGTGACAAGGGCATTAAAAAAGTGCATTGCTTGTGGATCTACGCTTCCATATCAGGATGCCCATTAGTGGTGTGTCTTTTGCCTTAGGGCTGCTCATCTTGAGTCCTGTTGTGCTATTTGTGCAGACTTTGGCTGTCACGCCATTAATGACAGGAGGGCTAAGTTAATGCTGAAGTATCTCTGTCCTTCTGGTGAATCTTCTTCGGTCTCCTCTAACAAAGGGAGCAGGTTGGGTCATAAACAGGATGCTAAGGACCCCAAAGTCTCCAAGTTTCTAGTCCACTAGCTCTTCAGGTCCTAAGACCCTCCGATCCCCTGGTGGCTTCAGCTCTGCCATCAGCTTTGACAACTTGGATCCATTTGCCTTTAGCCCAGTATCTCATAGATGATCTCCTTTGACTCTGTTACTTGGAGCCAGTCTCCTTTGGCTCTGGTTTCTGGCAAGGCTCCTTTCCCTACCATTAGCATGCTGACCCCTTTACTGGCAAGAGGGTCTCCTTCTGGGTGGACTTTTTCCCCATTTTCACCTTCTACCCTGCAAGAGTTTTCACCAGTCTTCCCCACCTCTGCCTTGGATCCAAGCTTCTCTGGCTTGGATCCATATGCTGGATGTGTCACCTAGCTGGTAATCTTACAAGCTTCCTTCGGTGGCTTTCTCAGCTCTTTAATCTTAGTCTGTTGGGAGCTTGAAGATAGTGGAGGTGGAGCAGTTGATGCGGCCCTTTTTATAGGCACAGATGGGGTTAAACCTCATTCCATCGGCTCCAGGCCCGCCACCTGAAGCTTTGGTGCCTGTACCCTAGTTTCCTGTCTTGGGCCCTATGGATCTGAAGTCTTCAGAACCAGTTGTCTTCCATTCCTTAGGATCGCATCCTTCCTCCTGGCTGATCTCTACTCCATTTTCTACCTTGGTATCCTCGACTCTGGTGGTGTCTGAGCCAGGCGGACCTTGGAGCTGACAGGCCGAGGTGGTCGTTAACAGGTCAGGTTCTAGGAGTCCATCCCACCTGGGGCCTCTGCTGTCGATAGCTCGGTCCCAGTCTTAGCATTGGGATAGGGCAGAATGGCTCCAGAATCCTGTGTGTCCTTGTGGGTCTTTGGACCCTAGGTCTGCTGGGCCCAGTTAGCCCATTTCTGCCTCTGCTTTTGACATTGTAGAAAGGATGTTCTTCCAGCAGGAAAGGGAGTGGACTTGGACAACCGGTGTCCCCCCTTCTTCCACGTTTGCACCTTTGGCCACTATTCAGCTTGCTCTTGAACAGCACACTCTGGGTGGTCTTCAGTCTGCCCTCCCTGTAGGGCCTCTGGCCTATTCCATTTACCCTTGGAGTCTTCTGGGTGGGAATTGTCTGATAAGAGGCATTGTAAGAGGAAGCACCTGGACTTTCCTGAAGAGTCTCTCACAGAGGACACTAACCTTGAGGAAGTAGTGGTGGTCCTCTAAATCCCCATGTAAAGATGCCTCTTTCGGTGATCTTTTAGAGCTCCTTCATCAGCACAGGAGCTGGACTACTGAAGCCCCCACTCTGGAAGAGTCAGTGTTTTTGGAGGCCTTCTGGGTGGACCCATCTACGTGCTGAGTAGTTCCCCATCCAGATCGACTTATTGACCTGGTGTCCTGGCGGGTGTGGAAGGAGCCCGACATAGTAGAAACTAACCCAAAAGTCTGACAAGATCCTCATCCTTCCTAAAGATCAGCAACACTGCAGTAAGGGTCCTGCTATAGATGCAGTGGCCACTAAGAAGGGCATTTTGAGGAGAGTTCCTTGAGCCATCCCCCAAATAGAGAGTCTCAGGCATTGGACCACTTAGGGAAGTGCAACTACTCCTCAGTCAGGTTTGTGCTGAGAGAGGCAAATTATCTTGCTCACTTGAATAGGTTTCAGTGGGGCATTGTGCCAGAAGTGTCAAGAGCATTTAAGACACAGCAGACTATGGATTCCCAGAAGACTCTGAAAACTCAGCTGCCCACCGTCCAATCCATCACTAATGTGTCCATTCATCTGCTTTCCAATGCAGCTGATGGCACATCCCGGACAGCTGGCACCCGCATCACTAGGCATCACCATGCTTGACTGAGGTAGTGTGACTTTCCAGACTGCTTTAAGGCATCCTTTTCACAACATCCAATTTGTTGGCTCCTCTCTTTTCAGGCTGAAAGTTAAAGAAACTTTAACCAGGCATGAGCAAGATGGAAATGCACCATCTGTCATTGAAGTTTGATTTGCTGCTCCTCAACAGACCTTTTCTTGGAATCAGAAAGAGTGGAAAAAAGTCTCTTTTTCAGGACATCACAGCATTCCTTTCAAGAGGATCTTTCTGAGGATTCCCCCTGCATTGGGAGGGGAACCACAACAGACACTGCCCATATGGCAGGAGTGTTCTGCAGAACCAGGGTTTCCATGGAAACTTCTCCAGAAGCTCTTTTCAACGGTCCTACTCTGGAGGCAGTCAGGGGTCAACTGGCTCTACATGAGTCATATCCAGAGACTATTCAGTTCCATTTTTACAAGTCACAAGTATAACTCCCAAACAGCTTCCAGACATTCCACCCTGTCATAGAAGAGCAGCAGCAAATGAAATTCAGAAGCTGCTAACAAACCTGTTATCCAAGAGATCCCAAGAGACCAACAAGAATCTGGAGTCTTTTCAAGGTTCTTTTTGGTTTCAAAGAAAACCATGGACCCCCAGGCCAGTCCTGGATTTGAGCAAATTGAATCAGTTTGTGAAGCAGACCAAGTGCCAAATGGTCACAGTACAATCCATTCTGCCTCTGTTGAGGGAGGTCGACTGGATGTGATTGATTGATCTCAAGGACACTTACCATCATATAAATATTGCGAGTGGTCCAGGAGACTTTTGCACTTCTGCATTGGAGCCAGTCATTACCAATTGAGAGTGCTGTCATTTGGTCTCGCCACTGTCTCCTGGGTACTCACCAATAATATGGCAATAATAGCAGCCTGGCTCAGGTTGCAGGAGTTCCTGGTCTTTCCCTACCTGGACGATTGGCTCTTAACTGTCCCCATGAGAACATCCATAGTCAGGGTCAGGGAACACCTTACTCCAACTGTGCAGTTCCTTAGGGATCACGGTCAGCTATCAATAGTTCAGTCTCCATCCAGTTCAGACCCTAGAGTTCATAGGTTCCCATTTGGTCACTTTCTCCCAGATTGCAAAACTTCCAGTGTCCAGAGGATTGAGTTTGCAGCTACCAAGGCCAACTTGCACATCAGTGTTTTGTAGATGAGGATGATCCTCCTGGCTTTGCAAGCTTTCCAGGATGTTCTCCCCAAGGGTGTCATTTCTGTCCAGACAGACAATATGTCAGTGGTCTGGTCCCTGAACAAACAGGGAGGCACCTGTTCTTAGCCTCTTTGTCAGAAAATCATGAGGGTATGGCAATGTGCGATTTCATCTCAGAGGTTTCTAATTGCAGTGCACATCCTGGGAAATCTAACACCTTAGCGGACAGTTTGAGCAGGAGTATTTTACTTCTTCATGAGTGGTGTCAGACTCCGAGGGCTGCTACTCAAATTTTTAGGTGCTGCGGTACCCCATGTTGCAACCTGTTCACTTCTCCAACACCAAGTGCAGCAGCTATTATGCCTTACCTGCCCCTCAGGGACAGTCATCCAGGGACAATCTCTGTATGCTTGACTCCTGAGTCCTCTATATGCATGTCCTCAACCCCATTAATAATAATGTCTCTGTAGGAAGCGCCCGTTGCAGAGCAACTGTAATCCTCATTGCCCCCTTTTGGCTTTACCAAGTGTGGTTCCCCTTTTCTTGGCCTCTTCTGTGGTACCCTTCTTAGATCCTGGATCCAATTCCATTCCAGATCTGGTTTCTCACCTGATGGGTCTAGATCCTCCCAGCTTTGGGAAACACAGGTTACCCACTTGGTTTCTCCAATTCCCTTTGATGACCACAAATCCTAAGCTGTCATTAGCTTCTTCGCAGAAGATGTCTACTTGTAAGGTGTATGCTCGGAAGTGGAAGCGCTTCACCTTGTGGGCTAACTCTCAGAGCTTGGATCCTGTTTCAGGGCCATTGGAGGTTATCATGGACTTTCTTGCAGATTTGTTTAACTATGGGTGTAGTTATTCAAATTCTTCTTCTTCATTCAGCTTTTCCCTGTTAGGGGTCACCACAGCAGATCACCTGTCTGCTCATGATTGGCAGTGGACTTTTACGGTGTCGCGTTGCCAGCCCGGCACCCAGTCTTCCACGGAAGGCACACACACACAGACACATACGCACACATGCACTCACGCCTAGGGCCAGTTTAGAGAATCCAGTCCACCTACAGCATGTTTTTGGGATGTGGGAGGAAACCAGAGCACCCAGAGGAAACCCATGCGACCACAGGGAGGGCATGCAGACTCCGCACAGAAGGCATCCCAGCCGAGGATCGAACTGGAGAACCTCTTGCTGTGAGGCGGCAATGCTAACCACTGCACCACCGTGGCCACCCATGGGTCTAGTTATTAAAGTACAATTGGCAGCTATATCCATTTCTCACATTCGTAGGGATAATGTGCCATTGGCTGCCCTTAAGATCTTGAAGGCCTTTCTCAAACAAACCTTTTATTTCGTCCTCCTATTCAAGACTTTTTCCCACATTGGGACTTGCCTTTCATGCTTCAGGTGCTGGCAGGGTCTCCTTTTGATCCCGGTGCTACCGTCAATTTGAAATTGTCTTAGAAGACTTTCTTTGTGGCCATTACTTCTACCAAGCATGTGTCAAAGCTGCAGACCCCCTCTTTTGTCTCTAATTATGTAGTCTTTCATCGAAACAGAGTATCCTTAGACCAGACACTGCTTTTCTACCTAAGGTGAAGTCAGAGAATAGGGTGGCCACGGTGGTGCAAAGGTTTGCATTGCCTCCTCACAGCAAGAGGTTCTCCGGTTCGATCGTCGGCTGGGGTGTCTTCTGTGCGGAGTCTTCATGTCCTCTGTGTGGTCGCGTGGGTTTCCTCCTGGTGCTCTGGTTTCCTCCCACATCCCAAAAGACATGCTGTAGGTGGATTGGACACTCTAAATTGGCCCTAGGCATGAGTGCATGCGTGTGTGTGCCTTCTGTGGAAGGTTGGGTGCTGGGCTGGCAACTCGACACCGTAAAACTCCACTGCCAGTCATGAGCAGACAGGTGATCCGCTGTGGCAACCCCTAACTGGGAAAAGCCGAAAGAAGAAGTGATGTCAGAGAATAATTTGAACCAGCCCGTTCTTCTGCAAGTATTTTTTTTTATTTTTTCAGTAAGGACAAATATCTGCTGCATTGTCTCGATGTCTATAGCTAGTGGAGGTTTTATTTGGACAGGAGAAATTCCTTTAGAAAATATAATCAGTTACTTGTTTCCTTTTCTAAGACTCTACTGGGTACACCTGTATCTGAGGTTAATCTATACAAATGGCTATCTGATTGTATTTCCTTTGTGAATAGTTTGAAGGCAAAGTCTTTGTGTCAGAAACCTAAAGGTCACTCTACCTGAGGTATGGCTACCTCTATAGTTTTTTTTCTCTAAATTGGCTTTGGATGACATTTGTGTAGCCAGTACTTGGGTGGGTCATCACATATTCATATCTCACTACAAACTAGATATCCAGTCGAGGTCTAGAGCTTCTTTTGATTCCACCATATTGCACAATATCCTTCCATGAGAGTGCCCTAAAGTGTTATGTAGCTGGATAATTTGCCCCACAAGTTGAATCCAGATGGAAAAAATACCATTGGATATAAAAGTTATGTACTTACCATAATGATAGACCTGTGTTATCTGTTTCCATCTGGTTCAGCCTCTTCCCCCCTCATGCACCCACCTTTGTGGCTATCTTTTTATGACTCACATGACTGAGCCAGGGAGACGGTTTCTCCAATTTTCTTGGGATCGTTGGTCTCTTTTCTCCCTTTTAGGGCTTGGTCCTGAAGTTTATATAGAACAAGGGGCAAACCTTGACCTGAGGTAGATCTGGTGGAGTGGGAGGTTATGGCTAGAGGAGGCAGAGGTTGGCAAGCTGAAGTCTTTTGAAGTTGGCCAGCATCAGATCCCAATTGATTCTGACAACCCACAGTTGAACCAGATGGAAACAGACAGCATGGATCTGTTGTAATGGAGTACATAACTTTTGATCTGAGGTTAACAGCTTTCATTCTGTCCTCAACTGCTGGGTTCAGATCTGATCCCCGGATCTAACTCAGCCTTTACTAAAACTCATGGCAACCAAAAAGCTTTCCAGCTCCTCCCATACCCATAATGCACAAATCCCCAACATATTCCAGATCTCATTTGCCACTTTTCGCAAAAAGACATGGTCAGACTGAGCTTTCTAGCTTCATTTGAGATAAGTGCTTTTTCTTTACAGTTTCTCTTCTCTGATATATATGTTGTGATGAAACACCACTGGACCAGTAATCAAGGAGCTTTACTCCTCACCACTGGCACCTGTGGGGGGATGTTCACTGGAGGATAACAGATAAAAACACAGTATTTCCAGATACAGCTTTCTGCATCAAGTGCAATTTCCGTTAAGAGCACAAAGAGACCCCAGTCAGTCTGGGGATGGTTTCTCCCTCTTTCTCCAGATCCCCAGTAAGACTCCCCACTGGCACAGCTATAGAGTTGTGATGTCAGCTGAGTGACCAAGCCAAGACCTCCAGCACCCTCTCTGTCCAATCAGTGGTCCATGTCCCTGCCCAAGTAGCTGACACACACAGTCTTTCGTGCAGGTTTACCAGCTCTGCCCACTTCTGCCCAGACTATAAGGTAGCTACCACTGATACCAGTCACTCATTATCAGCTACTTTAGGGCCCTTAAAGGGTGTCTAAACTTACTGTGTAATATTAATACTAACACAAATGGTAGTTTGACCTAGAGCAAGGCTATTAGGAGTGGCCCCACACACTGTCACCAAATAAATAGGCAAGTACTCTTAAAACGTAAATATCTCTACACAGATCAGCCACAATGAAGGTTTAAATATATTTAATAATAAATAATAAAAGAATAAGAAAATACTCAGTATATATTCAAGGTGACATCCGAGTTCAAAACATAGGAAACATTTAAAACAACATGAAGGACAGTCTCAAACAAATAAAGAAAAGTAATATCTAAGCTAAGCTTTACTATATTCCTGACTGAATCTAAGAGAAGCATACTATTTCCTAGTAACTTACTTAATTAGAGCAAGGCAGATGTGGTGAATAGTTCTTGTTGTTGTTGTCAGGTCCAAGACAGAATGCAGAATGCTCTGTCTCACATAGAGATTTCTCAAAATAATATTTAAAATATTACTGCTGGGATAGCTTGCAGAATTACATCATTTCTGGTCATCTGACTTCTAGTTCTCATGCAAATCCCCATTGCTAGCAGCTGGCAGTATTTAGCATCTACCTGTAAAAATACCCAGAGAAGGGCTTTTGCTCAGATCTTTGGCAGGTGCTGAGAGTCATAAAACAATTGCATTCCTTCATGCTTCCAAAGTAGCAATTCACCCCAAAGATAATACAGAAAGCTTCATAGTACAGACTTTGTGTCTCCAGCTGCATTGAAGCATCTTTATGGCCTAGCTTATAAAGTAATTTAATTTCAGATGTTTTTCAAAAGTTTGCTGGACTGAGGTTTACCCTTCAGTTTCCTCTGTTAAAACAGATACATTTAAACAGTTACAATAGTGCATGCACATTTCTGTTCTCTTCGAGTAGGGCACACTGTGGATACATTTAAACACAACACTTTACAAATAACTTTTGAACACAAACATCTGTACAGAGCAGTTTGATATACACATGGCATACAGTTCTAATACATTTGTAACCCAAGCATCTTACATTAATTAGTTTGATATTTACAAATAACATATAATTATTTAAAAATTCCAGCTATCTGTGCTGGCAGTACCATCTCTTGTCACACTTCTTCCCCAATTCGAAGACTTCATGCTAGTTATTCCAAGTGACCCTTGAGAAACGTTGCTTGAGAGGGATGAGCCTATTTGGGAATACATTACCCCTTAACCTGTCTTGAGATCCCAACTGCCTTGGCATTGCTGACCCCACTGCAGTGCTGCACTGCCATATTATATGGCTGCAACCCTAGGCTCCACCAAATTACTATGGTGGAGCCTAGTGCTGCACTGTCATATTATATGGCTGCAATCCTAGGCTCCACCATAGTAATTTGGGATTTTGCTGGTTGACGCCCTGTACCCATAGATCCCCCACAGACTCCTCCTGCCTTCCACTGCAAATACTTAGCAGCAGGGCTTCCCTATCATGGTAAGGATTCATGGTGTTAACATGGTACAATTTGTGCCCCTGCCTCCTGCCTAGCAGTTCTACCATGTAGTTAACAGCACTGACCTTCCTTACCACTTTGAAGGGTCCCTACCAAGCTGCCTGCAGCTTGTTGTGTCTGACAGGAATGAGAACCATAACCTACTGCCCCACAGCATACTCTCCTGCTCAAGCATTCCTGTCATACCAGACCTTTTTCTGCTGTTGGGCTTCTGCCAGGATCTCCTGGACCAAGCCAATGAGTTCCCTGAGCCTTGTCCTGAGGTTTAGGACATATGCCACAACAGACTCCTTGTGGGATTCACACTCACTCTCCTACTCATTGTGAATCAAATCTAGAGGTCCCCTCACCCTCTGCCCATATGGCAACCCAAAGGGTGAAAAACCTGTGGATTCTTGGGGCACCTCACTGTAGCAAACAACAGATGCAGCAAATATTTGTCCCACTTCCTCTTAAACTGGTTTGCAAATGCCCGTAGCATGGTCTTTGGTGTAGAGTTTAATGTCTCCACCAGACCAATAGTCTGGAGGTAGGTAGGGGGTGGTCTTTAGGTGCTTCACCCCACATCGCTCCTAGAGACAAGCCAGCAGGCCTGACATGAAATTGTCACCTCTGTCAGTCAGTATTTCTTTTGGGGAAACCTACCCTGCTGAAAATCTCTAACAAAGCATTTGCCACCTTTTCTGCCTCAGTGGAGGACAGCGCCACCGCCTCAGGATATCAGGTAGCATAATCTGCTACCACTAGGAAATACTTCTTCCCTGTGGAACTTGCAGTTCTCAGAGGGCCCACAATATCCATAGCTATCCTCTGAAATGGCTCCTCAATCACAGGGAAAGGCACCAAAGAAGCTTTGACCTTGTCTCCTACCTTGTCTACCTTTTGGCACTGCTCACAGATCCTGTTGTACCCTGTTACATCCCTGGAAATCACAGGCCAATAAACGTTCTGCATAATACGTCTCTCGGTATGCTTTATGCACATATGACCTGCAAAGGGAATGTCATGGGCTATGGCTAGAAGTGCCAGGCGGTAGGGACTAGCACTACCAACTGTTTTATTCTCTCACCCTGTAGCCCTCCATCAGGTGTCCACTCAATATACAGTAACCCTTTGTCCCAGTATACAGATTCCCCCATTCCTTGAGAATCAGATGCCTCTCTAGCTACCTCCCTTAAGCCTTGTAATGTAGGGTCTGAGAGCTGAGCCTGTCACAACTCTGTCTTGGTAACCCTTCCCAGCTCCCCTTCCACAGGAAGTCTGGTATCCATTAACAACAGAGCCTCACTGTCAGCTTGGGTACTACTGCACACCTCTGCCCTTGCCGTCAGTCTGTCCAAGGGAACATCAGTACCCACCAGCAGCTGTGGCTCACCTTTAGTTACACTGTACAGGGTAGCTCACTCTCTGAAGTAACCACCTCACCAGTCCTGGCTTCAAGTGTGCAGTCTATCTGGGTCTCCCCCAGGCTACCAGACCCACATGCTTGTCCCTAAGCCTTACTGCGTGTAATTGCAAACTGACAAGGTACTGCATTATCAGAATCATTCCTTATCAGGACATCTGCAGGGATATCCTCAAACACACCTACTTGCTTGCTTCCTTTTCCACCCTTCCAGTCAAGGTGAACCGTAGCCAAAGGTGTTTGGAATGGGGTCCCTCCTAAAGCTCTGACTGGAGTAGGCTGCCCAAGCAAGTAGTGCTCCTCTTTAACTAACCATTGCAGGCTTCACAATGGTTAGGTCAAAGGCTGTGTCTCTCTCTTAGCAGTGGCCTGTTTGCCATCTACTAAGATAGGATACAACCTCTTGTGGTAGTTTGGTACCCTTGTTATCTCCAGACAGCTCACCACTGGTATTCTGTTATTCACACTTGCTGGCTCCCCCGCCTTTTGTTTCTCACCTTGCCTCCATAGACATCTATATGCTACATTGTCCCACTGGTTACATTTAAAACATTTAACCCTTGATCCTGGCCATGTACCAGAAATAGTGGCTTCCCCTGTTACTGGCGGACTCTATTGGGACAGTTTAGGCTGCCCACCATGGGTTCCCTTATACCCATGTGCAGCACTGGGTATCCCTTTCCTGTGCAGTGAAGCCCTGCTTGCTAGGTATAGGTCTCCTTTTCCCCCAGCTCCTGTGCGGTGTTGCATTCTCTATCTGCCACCCAGATTCTCATGTCCTCAGGCAAAGTGCATAGGGTTTGTTCCCTCACCCAAAGGTCTGACGGCCCTTCAAAAGTGGTGACCTGACACCCACTCACCCACCTATGAAAATAAGTGCTTAACTCAGGAATATAATCACACACACTTTCATATGCCTTGTGCCTATGCTCATGAAACGTTTTTCTATAAGCTTCATGTGTTAACTTAAAACACTCTAATAAACATTTCTTTACTTGGTTATAGTCTAGACAGCCAATATTAGACAATTTATAACCAGCAGTTAAAGCTTTACCATGGAGTATGGGGGTCAGGAACCGTACCCAGAACCTTTGGTCAACATTATACTCATTACATACCCTTTCAAACATGAATAAAACTGTCAAAACTATCACTCTCTGTAAATTGTGGAAAAAATTTACTGACCATTATTGCTTCTGGGGTTCGGTTATTCCCTTCCCCATTACCTCCATGACCCTGGGAAAGAGTCAGCGTTTCCTTTTCATGTTGCCTTTGTCTCTCATTTTCTTCGGCTTCCAAACACTGCGGTCTGTCTTCTGATTCTAGTTCCAAACATTTGGCCTTCAGGTGAAGTCTCTTTAACTCCAGATGTATTTTTAAGTCCTCTGAGGAAAAGTTGAACTGTCCATTTTCTGAGAGGTGTACATCCCCAAGGCCATTCTGGCTGTCTTCCTTGTTGCTGGTCTGTGATGCAACTGTGACTAAGGCTGCAATCATTTCCACCTTAGTCAGGTTGGCATGCACCAGTCCTTTGTCTTGGCACATCTCAACCAACTGGTTCCTTGTCAGCTTGCCATTATCCTCTGCAGACATCCTTGCCTGCTCACCATGACTTGTTGTTTGTCTTTTGGCTTTTCCTGGTTAGGGGTTGCCACAGCAGAACTCCAGTCCGCTAATGATTGGCAGTTGTTTTTTTTTTTTTTTATGGTGTTGAGTTGCCAGCCCGACGCCCAACCTTCAATGAAGGCACGCCCATTCAACACATGTCTTTCGTACGCCCACTCGACCGCGGGGAGGACATGCAGACTCCACACAGAAGGCACTCCCAACCCAAGCTGAGAATTGAACAGGAGAACCTCTTGCTGTGAGGCAACAATGCTACCGCTGCACCACCGCGGAAGTCTCTGCTCTCCCTGACTAACTAAGCTAAAAAATAAATAAATAAAACTATTGTGATATGAAACTCTGAATATCTACCATGTGACTGCTTGAGAGTACAAACAACTTATTTAGTAACAACTGTTTACAGGCTACAGGAGTTCAGTATCCAAACCACTGAATCCCAATATGTGATGTAGTGATCCCACCACTGCCAGCCAATTAATATGCGAAGACCCACCACTGGATAAGTAATCAAGGAGCATCAATCCTCACCACTGGCACCTGTGGGAGGACATTCACTGGGAGGATAAGAGGTACACACACAGTATTTCCAGATGCAGCTCTCTGCATCAAATGCAGTTTCTCTTAAGAGCACACAGAGACCACAGTCAGTCCAGAGCTGGTTTCTCCCTCTTTCTCCATTCCCCAGTAAGGCTCCCCACTGGCACAGCTATAGAGTTGAGATCTCAGCTGAGTGACCAAGCCAAGACCTCCAGCACCCTCTTTGTCCAACCAGTGCTTTGTGTCCCTGCCCAAGTAGCTGACACACTCACACTCTTTGAGGTTTGATTTACAGCGACCCCCCCACAAACACACACACCTGGGAAAGGCTGGCACAGGTTTACTAGGTATGCCTCTTCTTCCCAGACTATAAGGTAGTTACCACTGCCACCAGTCACTCCTTATCAGCTACTTTAGGGCCCTTAACAAAGAGTGTCCACTCTTACTGTATAATATTAATACTAATGCTAATGGTAGTTTGACCAAGAGGAAGGCTATTAGGAGTGGCCCACACTGTCAGATAAATACGCTAATACTGTCAAAACTTAAATATCTCTACAAGGATCAGCCACAATGAAAGGTTTAAATATATTTAATAATAAATAATAAAAGAATAAGAAAATACTCAGTATATATTCAAGGTGACATCAGAGTTCAAAACATAGGAAACATTTAAAACAACATTGAAGGACAGTCTCAAACAAATAAAGAAAAATAAGATCTAAACTAAGCTTTACTATATTCCTTACTGAATCTAAGACAATTATACTATTCCCTAATAACTTACGTAATTAGAGCAAGATAGATGTGATGAATGGTTCTTGTTGTTGTTGTCAGGCCCAAGACAGAACACAGAATGCTCTGTCTCACATAGAGACTTTTCAAAATAATATTTAAAATATTACTGCTGGGATAGCTTGCAGAATGACATCATTTCTAGTCATCTGACATCTACTTCTCATGCAAACTCCCATTGCTCGCAGCTGGCAGTATTTAGTATCTACTTGTAAAAATACCCAGAGAAGGGCTTTTGCTCAGATCTTTGGCAGGTGCTGAAAGTCATAAAACAATTAAATTCCTTCATGCTTCCACAGTAGCAATTAGTTCACCGCAAAGGCAATAAAGAAAGCTTCATACTACAGACTTTGTGTCTCTAGCTACATTGAAGCATCTTTATGGCCTAGCCTATAAAGTAATTTAATTTCAGATATTTTTCTAAAGTTTGCTGGTCTGAGGTTAGCCCTCCAGTTTCCTCTGTTAAAACAGATACATTTAAACAGTTACAATAGTGCATGTACATTTCTGTTCTCTTCCAGTACGGTACACTGTGGATACATTTTTAAACACAGCACTTTACAGATACCTTTGCAACACACACGTCTGTACAACGCAGTTTGATATACTCATGACATACAGTTCTAATAGATTTGTAACCCAAGCATCTTATATAAATTAGTTTGATATTAAGCTGGCAGTACCTCCTTTTTTCACGGTGTGTGTGTGTGTGTGTGTGTGTGTGTGTGTGTGTGTGTGTGTGTGTGTGTGTGTGTATGTATATATATATGTGTGTATATATATATATATATATATATATATATATATATATATATATATATATATATATATATATATATATATATATATATATATATATATATATATATATATACATATATACATATATTTATGTATGTGTATATATATATATATATATATATATATATATATATATATATATATATATATATATATATATATATATATATATATATATATATATATATAAATGTATGTATATATACACATACAGGTTTACTATCATGTCGAGACGGACTCAGTCGAATGGTCATATCATCAACCCACGATCACGAAAACTGACATTATCAAAATCCGGTAATGTCAAATTATAAGTCAAATGCGATTTTGGGACCAGTGCTAACATGGGTTGAGATGGGGGCGAGATTTGTACTTCTGCATTATCGGTGTTTGACATTGCCAGCTTTCAAGGTTCAAACATCACGCTCCTCTCACAAGTCATCATGTCTGACAAAGGGCCTGCCAGCTTCAAGAAATGTCAAAATATGGGCATAGATTATCACTTCAGATGCCTATGCTTTATGTCTTTATTGTTTAGGCCCACAACATCTTCAAGAAGATTGTTCTGTCTGCAAAAATTTCAATCCTAGGACCATAGCTGATAGAAAAAAATAAGTTAATTTTAAATGGATTGTTTCCATCTTCATTCAGAGAGGTTAGTTTTGGGACTCAATTCCCCAAGATTAAAATTAAGGAGACCTTGACTAAGTCTTCAAGACTGTCTACTTCTCTGATTCCTTCTTCGGAACTGCTGAAGAAAAAAACAAGACAGATTTGAAATCTGCTCTGATCTAATCTCTTCTGGATCCAACAAAAAAATCTTCGGATCCAAGCTCTTTGAATCTGAAGATACTACAGGATATTCTCCAGCATTAGATCTAGTTCCTTCTTTGGTTCCTTCTCCCTTTCTAAATAGACACCATTCCAGGTCACCATCACTTGCCTTATCTCGTTCTTCCAGGAGTCTAACTGAGGAAAATGTGGACAAAATGATGAGGAAATTCCTCTCGGTGCAGAAATAGATGGGTGTTCTTTCGGCTCTTACCCCCTCAGGTCAGGGAGCCCATCCATCTGTTACACCATCATTATCTGCTCCTTCTCTGATTCCACCTGTTGTTTCAGAGGCCCTGGATTCGAACCTTCTGGATCCATCCAGCTTGGATCCAAAGTTATCTTTCTCTTCATATCCGAAGACTACTCTGAGTATACCAGCTCTGACTTCTTCGGATCCAGATGACTCTCGGAACCGAAGCTGCCTTGTCGGGTCTGATGTGTTGGAGTCTACTCCGAAGCTTTTGGAGCAGTTTCTCCCCCTTGGAGCCTCAACATTGGACAGGTCAGTTCCGACTTCCTTCCCAGCAAATTGCTGTTGAGGCCAAGGGAGCAACACTCCTGATGCCTGCTTTCTCAGATCCATTGTCTTCCTTCTCCCCTGAGCGATCTGCCTTTGAGGTAGTGCAGAGGGTGCTCTCTGTTCCGACAAGACAGACAGATCCAACCCCTTCGGATCTCCAATCCAGTTCCTAGGTGTCTCTGTGCATAGAGCCACATCATTCTATGCCACAGTGGCAGCTAGCTCAAGGCCTCCAGACCACCCAACACGGTCTTACAATCTCTTCCGACACTTCACCAGAACATCCCGAGGAAGTGCAAGAGAAGGCACTTGGACTCTCGGGAAGAGTCAGTAACTGAGGATACTGATTTTGATGAAGGAGAAGGATCCCCACAATGACTTCTGGAAGACATCTCATTTGGAGACATTCTCTAGATTCTTAAGCAGAGAGGTGGTTGGCCCTTCAGCAACCCTTCTCTGGAGGAATCAGTATTTCTGGAAGCTTTTGAAGCTGGTCCATCCACCTCCCTGGTTATTCCACTGTAGATGAGCTCATTGATTTGGTCTTTAGGTGGCCATAAAAGGAATCTAATTCAGTCGAGCCAGTCCCTAAGAGGCCAGATTAGATTCTAGCGGCACCGTTCGTGAAGAAATTTTGGAGTAAGTGGGTGCCCGTGGATGCTGTAGTCATGGCAGTATCCCCCAAGAAGGAGCTTGCTGAACAAAGTTCCTCTGTCCGCCCCCCTAACAGGGAGTCTAGGGTGATGTACAGGTTTTGGGAAGCTTGTCTGTGCTTCAGCAACCTTTGCCCTCAGGTTGCTGAATTATTTGGCACATTTTACGAGACTATAAAGGGATTTGTTCAAGGAGCTTTCAAAATCCATTTTGGGGAGCACTGCTGCTGAGGCTCAATCTATTTCAAATTCCTCTATGAGGCTTGTCTTGCGTGCAGCCAAGAGTGCCTCAAGGGAGGCAGGTTCAGACATTTCCATCAGGAGGCATGCCTGGATGCACTTGTGTGATTTTGCAGAGCCTTTCAAGTCCTCGTATGTCCGTGCTTCCTTTGATAGCAGTTCGTTGTTTGGCCCAAAAGTGAGGACACATTTTTTTCAACCCCTCAAAGGTCCTTTTCTAGGAATCAAGAGGGTAGATGAAAAATGTGATTTAGGAAGTCCCAAGGTCCTTTCCAGGATACATGTGGAAACCGTTCCCTCCAGGGACAGAGGGGGGGGACTCAAATGGAGAATGATGCCCATATGGCAGGGAAGGCCCGCAATACCTAGGGTCCAGAGATTCTTTTTCTGACAGACCCCATCACTGCTCCTGAAAGGAGGTCCAATTTGCCTCCCTTTGGAGGCAATTGAGGGTTGGCTATCCCTGCGCTAGAGAGTCTGGCTAGATTTAACAAGGGATACTTGGGTGCAGGGGATTATTTCCCGAGGCAGTGTAAATCCCGTTTTCTTTCCACCTCCAACTGTATTCAAAATTCCTGATGTTCCACCCAGTCAGAGGAAGCAAGCAGCACTAAAAATACAAAAGCTGCTAGAAAAAAAAGAGTCATCCAAAAGTTTCCACCAGACCAGACCAGATAGAATCCAGAACTTACTCAAGATTATTTTTAGTGCCAAAGAAAACAGGGGACTGGAGACCAGTTTTGGATCTCAGCAACTTGAACAAGTCAGTTCAACGTGCAAAGTTTTGGATGGTCATGGTTCAATCCATTCTACCCTATCTGGGCAAGGTTGACTGGATTTGCTCAATAGACCTTCAGGATGCGTACTATCACATAAAAATGAACAGACAATCCAAAAGGTACTTACACTTCTGGCTGGGAGCCAGTCATTATCAGTTTAGAGCACTGCCCTTTGGCCTCACCACAGTCCCCAGGGTGTTCACCAAATGCATGGCAGTGCTAGCTGCTCACTTGAGACCGCAGGGATTCTAAGTGTTTCCATATCTAGACAACTGGCACATTACTGCCCCGACCAGACATCTATCAATAGCAGCAAGAGATCAGGTGATCCAGACTTGTTCTCATCTGGGGATAACCATAAATGACAACAAGTCCCAGTTACAACCGTCTAAATCCTTACAGTTCATAAGAGCAGTGTTCAACACAGTTTCAGTGACAGCTTCTCTTCCCCTCTCAAAAGTCCAAACTATCAGATTCCAGGTGAGGAAAATAATTCACAGTAACAAAGTTTCAGCTCAAGTAATTCTGCAAACCTCGGGGTCATTGTCCGCGGAACATCATTTTAGTTCCTCTAGCGAGATATCATATGAGAATTCTTCAATGGATGCTAGCAATTCAGTCAATTTTTTATCAGTGTATGTCAGCACAAATAATAACCACTCAGGAATGCAAGAAATACCTTTGGTGGTGAATTCGATCAAATCATGTTCTGAAAGGTGGTCTTTTGCACTTTACTGGCCTAGACAGATTTGGTTCCCCTTCCTTTGGTCTCATCTTCTTTACCCACCTTGGGTTCTGGATCAAATTGCAGACCTCTTCTCTCACCCAACAGGCATGATTCATCCAGATATCTCAAACCTCAAGCTAACAGCGTGTTTTTTCAAATTCTGTTAATAGCCAGACAATTGATGCTGTCTTCCGCTGTCCATCATATACTCTTATCTTCCCATAAACCTTTCAAAAGGAAACTTTATGCAAGTAAATGGAAAAGGTGTTTGCTGGACAGGACAAAAACACATTGACCAGTCTTGGTCCTGTACAGAATATATTTGAGTTTTTGGCAGCAATATTTAATGAGGGAGCTAGCTCCTCACTGATTAAAGCACAATCGGCAGCAATCTCTAATTTTCGTATTGGATGTGAGAATTCTTCTGTGGCTTTGTCTAAACTTTGTAAAGCTTTTTTGAGAGACACACTCCTGTCGAAACCGCTATATAAAGATCCTACTCCACCATGTGATTTGAACTTGGTACTGCAGGCCTTGACTCATCCTCCCTTTGAACCAGCAGCAGAAAGTGATCATAAGTTCTTGACCTGGAAGACTAACCTTCTAGTGGCTATTACCTCCGGTAGAAAAATTTCAGAACTTGAAGCATTGTCTTCTAAACCTCCCTACTTGATCCTTCATAAAGACAGAGTCACTTTACATAGCAATGCTTATTTTCTTCCTAAGTTGGTATCAGAATCTAATATCAATCAGTCTATTAATTTGCCAGTCTTCTTTCCAAAAATTTCAAACAAAGGTGAATATATATTGCATTTATTAGATGTTCACGGACAATTGTGTTTTTACTTACACAGAACAAAACAAATTAGAAAGACAGCTAAATTACTTGCGTCTTCTACAGATTCTAAATTGGGCAAACCAGTTGCAAAGATAACTTTAGTCAAATGGCTGATAGATTGCATTTCATTTTTCTATAATAAGTAGGGTCTAACCTTATCAAGACCTTTAAGAGCCCATTCACCTAGGTCCATGGCAACTTCTTCAGTGTTTCTCTCTAGGGCCTTCATAGACGATATATATGTGGTTGCAACTTGAGCTAATCCTCATTACAAATTGGATCTGGTCTCTAGGGAAAGAGCAGCCTTGGCTCAACTGTGCTCAGGAATATCCTTCCTTAGAGTCCACCCAGGATTTTAGGTAGCTGGGGACTCTCCAAACCAAACAGATAGAATAGAATATATATATATATATATATGTGTGTGTGTGTGTGTGTGTGTGTGTGTGTGTGTGTGTGTATATATAGTATATATATATATATATATATATATATATATAATATATATATATATATATATATATTATATATATATATTACTAATATAAAAACTAATGGGAACTGATGTATGTTAGGGGTTGGTGCTTTATAGTTGGGAGGGAGGAGCAGACTTTTGTGTTGCGCCGACTTGTTGGTCACAACGAGGTCGGATCAGAAAAACACAAATGAAAAACATACTAAAAATGAAAATATATGATGGACAACAATTTAGGAACATTAACTTTCTTCCTCCTCCTTTTTTCTTCCCTCCTTAGAACATTTTGATGTCAGATAACTTATCAAAAATATTGCTTTACTCATTTCTCAAAGGCTTCTTTCCTCATTTAGGCTTAGGCACTTCTTTTCCGTGGAGTTGTATCTTTCAGTTATTTAGGTCTCTCTTTATCATCAGTCATCATTTTTTCTCAGTCACTATATATGGTCTTAGAATTTCTGCCTTCTCATAGGTTGTTTTCCTTGTAGTTTTTGCCTTGAAATATAAGTGGATAAAACATTTCATGTGGTTCCCACATTCCAGGATTCAATTGGATTTAGGATTTTCAGGGTTTATTATTGTGAGGGATACAGAGCTCACAGATCCTAGCATTTTTCAGGGCCACCCTTTGTCCACATTGTGCTATAGATACTTTTATTTTGAGATCAGGGACAAGTAAGCTTTTGGGGAAGGTAAAGTTGCATATTGGTAAGTTCACAAGAATGACCATTGTCAGTCATGATCAAAGAAATGATATCGTTTGTTCTGAAATGTCGGCTGTTGTCTGTCATTCACAGTCACAAGGTCATCTGTCATGACATAACACACAACAATGGCAGTGGATTAACAACAACAAATGGGGGAACATACCCATTTACCTCCTCAAAAGGTTTCAACTCTTTGGGTTAACTTCTTCAACATTTAGCTCAAGACAAGCTAAACAGATCCTTAGAAACTCAACAAAAATGTCTTTCAGGAATTGATTCAGATGGGGGGACCACCTCAAGTGCATCTGCTTGCCTCTTTCAAAACAAACAACTAAACAGATTATTTTCCAAGACTTCCCGCAGTAAAGCCTGGAAAACTTGTGCTCTTTCCTTCCCCTATTCAGTGATGTTCCTGTATGCATTTCTACCTTTTCCAATGATTTCCAGAGTAATTCTGAAGCCTTAGAAAGACTCTTCAAAAATTATTGTGGCGACTGTTCTGGCCCAAATACCCTTCTTATGAAATTGCACAGGGGTAATTACCATAAGCTTCCTTACAGACTAGATCTACTCACAGAGGACAAGGGGGTGGTGCATAGGGTTAAGGCTGTGAGCTGTAGTTCTTATAGTACAGGGTTTTATTTTCTTAGTCCTCATTTGTCTGCTGTGTGACCTTGAGCTAGTCTCTTAACCAGACGCTGTTTAGGGGCAACTGGGAATTTGGGATAGACTGCTAATGGCCCACTGGACTGCAAGCCTGGTAGCTATTTAAGTGACCTTGTAGCACAGTGGCTCGATCACTAATCTAGTAAACCAGGAGCCATGAGTTCAAATCTCATTATCCTTAAGGGGTGAGCCCCTGGTTGTCTAATGTGTTGGATTTGATACTGCACCAGCATAGCCCTGATTTGGTTCCTGATCAAGGAAGGAAATTTGATATTTATTTTATTTTTAATTTGTTAACTGGGGTAGAGCTATGATCCCACTAGACCCATTTCAGCCTCAGCCCATCAGTATACACTCTGCATCGAACAACAACTTCAGCTGACTGCCTGGATGATTAAATGTTGATACCTTCTAGGCACCTCTCACAAGGACATGCAGCAGGTACTAAAGGAAGCAAGAATACTGGCTACTAGAAAGTCATATCTTTGCAAGTGGAAATGGAAGAAATTTTCTGGGTTTTGCCTACCGATGTCCAGGGATCCATCAGTATTTTGTATTACTGGTGCATATATATTTGTGTGAGTTACTGTCTTCTGTCCTCTCTTATGTTAGTATAAAGGTACATCTTGCAGCCATTTTAGTATATCTGCTTATGAGTGCCCCCTTCTTTCTTCTCTTTTTATTGTAAAATATTTTTAAAGGTAGTTACACACCTCAGACCTCCACTAAGATAGCTTCATTCTCATTGGGATCTCAACTTTGTGCTAGAAAAACTAGCTACTCAATTTTTGAACCTGTCTGTTAGGCTGATTTGAGGATCTGATTTTGTCAATTTTCATTCATTCCTCAACATATGGGTTCAAATCCAATCCTTGGATCTGACTCAGCCATTGTTCTGCAGCCTGTGGAAACTACAAACTCTCAAGCTTCTCCCTTACCCATAATGCTGTAATCCCCCTTCTTCCCCAGATCTCATTTGCAGCCATTGGGAACAGATGTGGTCTTGAGCAAATATTGTTTTCGGATATTGTTTCTTCAAAAACAATAAGCGTTTCTTGTTTATACTGTTTATTTCTAGCTGTTATCCTCCCTTTACCCATTGTTTTTCCTTACCATTGGTAACTTTCCCTTTTACCATTATTGGTAATTCCTCTGGTCTTTGCCATTCATTGGCATTCCTTTTATTACCATTATTGGTATAGTTTTTTTCCTTACTGTTTATTGACATTTCTCCATATTAGCATGTTGGTAGTCCTTGTACCTTCTTCCTTCTACTGTTAAGGCAAAAAAAAAAAAACTTCTCTATGGTTACTGTGTTCTTGTTACAGGGATCATGGCAGATAAATATTTGGGTTTTAAGAAATGTGATAAATGTAGACACAAGATTCACCTGTCTGAAGCCCATTCATGGTGTGTTTACTGTTTAGGACCTTAGCATTTACAAGCCAGCTGTTCTGTTTTTAAATCATTCAACCCTAGAGCCCTTGTGGATAAGAAAAATAAATTGACTCTTAAAGGCCTCATTCCTTTGGCTTTCAGAGAATCTCTTTCAGGAGCTCAAATCTCCAAGCCAGACAAAAAGGAGTCAAGAAAGAGGCCTTCTGATCAAGCCGGATCATCTCAGTCTTCTTCGGATCTGACCTCAGAACTGAAAATGAAGGTTAAAAAATCTTCATATCTGACACACCACAAGTCGTTGGATCTTACTGCTTCAGACACCAGGTCCATCTCTTCATATCCTACTCATTCAGAGCCAAAAACACTTTCCAAAACTAGGTGTGCATCGTCTCTGGATCCAGTCTCATCTCAGCTCCCATCACCCTTCCGGGAAAGACATTGTTCTCCCTCCATTGCCTCTTCCCATTCATCCAGAAGCCTCACAGAAGCGGACGTGGACAGGATGAGAAAGTTTCTTTTGACACAAATTCAGATTGAAATTCCCTCAGCCCCTACCCCAACAGGTCCAGAGGCCTTAACTTGTACAACTTCACCTATTCTGGCTGCTTGTCCAATCCATTTTTTGGTTTTAGAAGCTTCAGCCCTTGGATCTGAGTATTCGAATGCCATCTGCTTCAGACCTGAGGATACCGGTATTCTCAGTTCCTACACTTTCTCTGAGTGTATTGGCTCTGACCATGTCAGAGTTGGAGGGCTGTCTTCGGGTAGGAGGGAACTGTCAGTCCAGAAGCATGTCTTCTCAACTCAGACGGTTTCTTTCTCCACGGGACATTTTGCGTTTGAGATGGCAGAGAGAGTATTCTTATCTCAAGAGCAGATGCCCCCCACCTCCAGATCTTCCTTCTTGTTTTCAGATGTCTTTGTGTCATGAGCCTCAGCATTCTACTCTACAGGGACAGGCAACCCAAAGTCTACAGGCAACCCCACAGGGTATTCTTATTTCTTCCAATACTTCTCCAGAGCATCCTATTGAAGAAGTCCCTAGGAAGAGGAAGTGCAAGAGGCACGTGGACTCCCCTTAGGAGTCGGTCATTGAAGATACAGATTTCGATGAAGGGGAAGGGTCGCCCAAGGGAATCCATGGCCTCCAACACCCTGTCCTAGCTAGACAGGCTCAAATCACTGTCACTCTACTCAGTATCGTACAGATTGCTCAGGAGTGATCTGTGTCTCACCTACAAGGCAATCTCGGACCTTGCCCTACTAGAGATGTTCCCTATCCGTAAGTTAACTCATGCACTACCCACTCAAAAGGCCTGAATCTAATATATGACATCAACAAAACCTGTTGGAGAGACAATTTAGTCTCCCAAAGGCTGCCCTGTCTCTGGAATAGACTTCCCATACACGTCAAACAGAGCACCTTGCTGACCCTCTTCAAGCGCAACCTTGATGAGTGGATGGGAAACCACAAATTTGTCTCAGGGGTTCCACCTGTGTCCCTCATTGACAGGGGTGACAGATGCTGACTGAGGTTTCTTTTTGGGGATAAATTCTTGGCTAGGCTTGTAAGGGCCCCAGGACCATTAGCCTAGTAACCTCCTATGATCCTGTGAAGATCACCACCTGACATCGTCTCATTTGGAGACATTTTGGAAATCCTGAAACAGCGGGCTGGTTGGTTCATAGGTTCATAGATTAATACTAGGCTAATTCCTCTTGTGAGCTATTTTAAGCCTAGCTATTTACCCCATGTGAGAAACAAATTCTGCACCTTGTGTTTGTAAGGTAAACACCTTAATCATTATTGCACCGACAACCCTTCTCCAGAGGAATCAGTATTCCTGAAGGCTTTTGGGGCTGGTCCATCTACCTGCTGGGTGACTCCATCCGCTGATGAGCTCATTGACTTGGTCTCTCAGCAGGTGTGGAAGGAACCAGATTCTGCAGAGCCAATCCCCAGGAGACCAGATTGAATCCTGGCACCACCTAAAGGAAGGGAGTTTTGGAGCAACGGGTAGAAGCAGATGTTAAGGTTGTGGCAGCAGCCACCAACAAAGAAGTAATGGAACAGAGTTCTTCTGTCCACCCCCTAACAGGGAGTTTAGGGTGCTGGATGGGTTTGGGAAGCGAGTGTATGCATCAGCAACCTTTATACTCAGATCTCTGAAGTACTTGGCACACTTTACTAGATTACAGAGAGATTTGATTAAGAAATTCTCAAAAACCCTCTCAGGGACTTGTACTGCTGAGGCAGAATCTTCTTTTGCTTCACAGTTAGCCACCCTTCAGTCTGTTTTGAATTCATCTATGAGGCTCATCTCACATGCAGCTGATGGAGTCTCAGAAGCAGCGGGTTCAGGCATTTCCATCAGGAGACATGCCTGGATGTGCCTGTGTGATTTTGTGGAGTCCTTCAAGTCATCCTTCATCAATGTTCCTTTTGATCAAAGTTAATTGTTTGATCCCAAGGTTAGAATACACTATCCAGGTGTGAGAAAGATGGAAAGATCCCGTCTGCAGTTGGTGTGCATTTTTTGACTCTTAAAAGAACCTTTGCCAGGAATTAGTGAGGTGGTCGAAAGATGTGGTTCAGGAATTCCCATGGTCCATTTCAAGATCCCTGTGAAGAAAGTTCTCCCTAGGGCAGAGGGTTGAACTCCAATGGAAGACAATGTCCATGCAGCAGAGGGAGTCTGCAGAACCAGGGGTCTAGAGATTCTTTCTCTGATAGACCCTATCAGCACTCCTGAAAGGAGGCCAGATTGCCCAGCTTTGGAGGCAGTCGGGGGTCATTTATCCCTGCACCAGAGAGACTGGCTAGACTTGACAAAAGATACTTGGGTGCAGAGGATCATTTCCAGAGGCTATATAATTCACTTTTCCCTGCCACTGCCATTACAGAACACAATTCACGATGTTCCACCCAGTCAGAAGAAAGCAGCAGCTTTCGAACTACAAAAGCTATTAGATAAAAGAGTATCCAGGAGCCCCCGCCCCCCCAAGACCAGAAAGGATTCAGAACTTACTCAGGATTCTTTTTAGTGCCAAAAAAGACAGGGAACTGGAGACCAGTCTTGGATCTCAATGTTCTAAACAAGTTGGTTCAACGTACTAGGTTCCCGATAGTCACAGATCAGCCCATTTTGCCTTTCCTGCACAAGGATAACTGGATGTGCTCTGTAGATCTCCAGGATGCGTACTATCACATAAAAATAAACAGAAGATCCTGGAGATGCCTACGCTTCCAGCTGGGAGCCAGTCACTACCAGTTTAGAGCACTGCCCTTTGGTCTCAACAGAGCCCCCAGGGTGGTTACCAAATGCATAGCAGTGGTGGCAGCTCACTTCAGACTGCAGGGATTCCGAGTGTTTCCTTACCTAGATGACTGGCTCCTTACAGCTGAAACCAAGCATCTGCTGTTAACGGCTCAGGACTATGTAGTCCAGACTTATTCCAGTCTGGGCATCACAATCAACCAGAATAAATGTCAACTTCAACATTCTCAGTCCCTAGAATTTGTAAGGGCCATTTTGTATATAACATCAATGATAACGCCTCTACCCTTATCAAGACTTCAAACCATCCGTTTTTAAGTTCATAGGTTCATAGGTGTGTACTTGGCTAATGGCCCTGGAGCCTTTACAAGCCTAGCCCATAGGATTACCCTGGCATCGTGCCACCCAACATTAGTTCCCAGTGCCTCTGTCGAGTAGAGCCACTGGAGTGATCCCCGAGGTGAATTTTCTATTTCCCATCCACTCATCAAGATTACTGTTGAAGAGGGCCAGTGAGGTACTCTGTTTGAAATCTATGAGAAGTTTATTCCATAGCATGGGCAGTCACTGGGTTATGAACCTGTCCCTCCAGCATGTTATTTTGATTGTGTTAATGAGATTGAGGTCTCTGGAGCGTGTGGTGTGGAGGGGATTGGGATTTCTTTAGATGTAGCATTTCTAACAGAGCTGGGTCAGACATGGAAATAATCAGCCCTGCCAAGCTTCGAACCCAGAATACACTACAATCACAGCAACATACCACTACACCATCTGAGCTGAGTCAGCAGAATAATTTAGAGATCTGATGTGTTCAGTCTTCATCTATTCTTGACTCTGGGGTGTCAGTTCCGATCCTTGGAATCAGTCCAGCCGTTATACAGCTCCCACCAGCCAAAAATCTCTCGAGCTAATACTCGACCAACAATGCCCCTCTCCCATTTACATCAGATCTCGTTTGGCACTGTTATAGCAAGAAGCATCAGCCTACTCACCTCTCTGAGCTAAGTAAATTTTAAAATATATTAGTCTTTTTTCCTTTCTTTCCTGTAAAATTTAATATTATTCATTTCGCTACCAACCTTTTTACTTGTGAGTGCGTTTCCATACCTATTGGTATTCTTTCCCTACCATCACTGATAGTCTTTCTTCTCTCCCTTTCTGTTTACCATTTTGATAGTTCTTTCTACCATTGTTGGTAGAACTTCCTCCTTTTCACTCTAGCCTTCTGTTTGTGTGTATGGTGTGTTTGTTAACCTTCTCCTTCTGCCACTTGTCAACATGGCAGAAAAGTCCAAAGGCACGACTGGATTTAAGCAGTGCTAAGACTGCGTCCAAAAAATGCCAAACTCTGATGGGCATTCGGCTTGCGTGTATTGTCTAGCTGCTCCTCATTTAAACATAAGAGTGCTCTATCTGCCAGGCATTCAGTACAAGGGCGTTGGTAAAATGACGAAATAAGCTTATTCTTAAAGGGATTCTCCACTTAAAGAAGTGGTTGCTCCACTTAAAGAAATCCCAATCTTTCAGAGCCACATGCTCCAGCGATCTAAACCTTGTCATCACAATGAACAAAACATGCTGGAGGGATAGGTTCCTGACCCAGAGACTCCCCATACTCTAGAATAGACTGCCCGTACATGTCAAGCAGAGCGCCTCCTTGGCCCTCTTCAAAAGGAATCTTGACGATTGGATGGGAGATAGGAAATTCATCCCGGAGGTCAAGTCAGTCGCCCTGCTAGACAGGGGTCCAGGGAAGTAAATATTGTGGGAAGAAATATCCAGGGAATTGTTAAGTCTAGGCTTGT